>NC_063181.1:25164295-25411795 GCF_023159225.1 Perognathus longimembris pacificus | reverse complement strand
CTTCTTAACACTCTAATAGATCTCTGGTAAACTGAAATATGATTTTGTTGATACTTAGTGCAGTCAGCAATATTTTTAGTATGTACATAATCTGATCTCCTTCAATTGATATAATTTTAAAACCATGAGCAAGTTGGAAAGAAAAAACAATGAGGTAACACAAACAGTTGAGAATAAATAAAGGGTAGTTATGATATAGTTTTGAAGAAAGGGACACATTTCATCTCGGTACAATGGCTCAAACCTGTATATTCTAGTACTCAGGAATCTGAGCTCAAGAGGAGTGTAGTTTGAAGGTAACCCAGGCAAAATGTTCACAAGGTATTACCTCAACCAATAAAAAATCTGAGTGTTATAGTGGCACACATGTGTGCAAGGTATGTTGGAAGCATAAATAAGAGGATCATGATCCATGACAGCTAGACACAAAGGAAGACTATATTCAAAAAGTAACAAAAAACAAAAATGACTGTAGGTGTGACTCCAGGTTGACTGCCTCCCTACCAAGCACAAGGTCCTGAGTTCAAACTCTAGTACTTCCTGGCTCCTCAAAGAGAAAATGTTGATGCCAAATATTTCATTTCTCAAAACAGGACCCTAATGTGTGTGGATTCTTGATGACATTTTCATAATGACAACCTGTCTATTAGGAACAAGGGCCGAGAAACATCGGTTCACCTAGAACAAAACCATTCAAGAGTTCAAGTCATTACAAATTTCAAATGACAGGACAGGGCAGAGAGGAGGAGTTACCTTTTCAGAGATTCAAAAGAGAAATAAACATTTGATTCTGGACAGATATTTTCATTCCAGTGTACATGTCTGCATCAAAGCAAAATTAATTCAAGTTGCATTTTTGAAACGGTAGAAAGTGATGAAAAATTTAGGGATTATTAGATAAAGATAAGTCAGTCATATTGTCCTCATCACCTTAAGATGAGAAACATGCCAATCATTGTACTCGTTCATTGGTTCTCATAAACAGAAAAATTATTCATCACTTCATTCAAGACCTTAGGCTTTCCAACTTACTCTCTGTAGATAATGTATTAGCTTTCTTTATGGGAAATTTACCCTAGCAATGCTTTAGAATACCATTCTTCAAAAAGGACCATATACTTTGACAAAAAATTATTTTGAACCAATATTTGAAGGCTTAACATTTCTAAAGTTCCACTAGCAATCAACAATGTGTTATTCATTTTTTTATTTGTATTGAAATATTAGACCTGCTTCTCTTTTCTCTTTGGCTAACCCATCAATTTATTGTTTTCTGCAGTCAGAAGCTCCAACAAGTGCATATATCTGCTGTAAGAGACATAAAAATTTTAAAGAAATGCTCTCATTGTTTAAGGTAGAATTTTATAATCATTACTAGAAAATTATGTTGCCTTCCAAATTCCCATTCTTTGTGTCCATAATCTGCCCCTTCCCTGTTCTAGTTTTTTAGCAGTTAGGATCCTACCCAGTTGGAACTGACCTCCAAGACAAACATTAACAAATTAAAGGTAGACAATTAACACATGCCCCCATTGGCCCTGAAATAATAAAAACAATAATAATATTTTAAAAGAAACAGCAGTGACCAGTTCCTTGGAGAAGAACTGAGTAGCATTGCCCAGGATGGCACAGGCTAGAATACAGTGTCTGTTCTTGGAAAAGGCAAAGTGAGATTGCAACCCCAGCTGTGATAATAGAAGAACAGTGACCTGTGACTACATCTTGGCTGAATTGCAGGTCTTGAATGTAATCATCATGTTAAGAAGACGTGTTGAGCCTACAAAGAAGGGCAAGTCTGGAAAAGGAGACATAGGCAATACGTGAAAGTCAAATGGTCACCTAAAATCCACAAATACATGTCATCCCACCTGCTATTTGTTTTTGCCAAAGCTGTCATCTGGTGATCTAGAGATGATAACGTGGAGCAACAGCTTTTACAAGAAAGTAATAATGTGGAGTGTAAAATTGTGTCTGCTGCTGAAAGGCTATGGTCCTGAGTAGCATTTCCATCACTTAGGGGGTGCTCCGTGAACTTTCTCACATCACTGAGAAAGAAGCAAAGAGCATGCAGATTCTTAATATTTTTTTCTATTCTAAACAAGAAATGTCAGTAAAGGCTGTCCTTGAAATATTGATCAATATCCCACATTGAGAACTATGACCTACAAAAAAGTATAAATGGATACTTTTTGCCTGGCTATTCTTGCACATACATGCAGGAGCTTGTATTACATCAGAGCCTGCTCAATATGATACCTTACATTTATACAATGTTTTGTAATTCAAAAGATACTTTCATATCATGTCTCCCCATGAGGGACTCCATTACGTATGTGTATTATTTACCTATTACTCTGTTGCTCTTTTACTTTTGTACTATTTATTATTTTACCAAGTGAGTCATTGAAATCAAAAGTTTATTAGAAAAGACACTCAAATCCAATTTCCTAAATATTATTCCAATCCTCTCTCTAAGTATAAGGTACAATTTTAAAAGTATGAATCACAACATGGAGATATGTTAAATAACACATGTTATTCACATTACTTTTAGGGAAAAGGGGAAGGGGATATGACAAAGAAAAATTAAGCTATGAAGGGGTCATAATTGTATGTTTTGTACCATACTATTACTGAACTAACCAAGGAGATACTACTAAGCTCTTTCAAATTCTAATTTGAATTATTGCACAATAAAGAACTTCTTCCCCTTAGATTTATGTCACCAAGCATAAGTAGAAATGTAAGATTTAATTATCTGAGAACTAGGAATAATTTTCTCTTCTATTATCTATAGGGTTAATTCATATTTTGAAAATTAAACCTAAAAAAATTCTATTAATATGTCCTTCTGATTAGGCAGTTTTGAAAAGTACTTTCAGAGAAGTTGTTCCAGTTGTCTTATTTTTGGTTTATGTTTTTGGTTTTGTTTGTTTTGGTTGGACACTGTCCCTGAGCTCTTTTGCTTAAGGCTTGTGCTCTACCACTTTGAGCCACAGTGCCACTTCTGGTTCTGGTGGTTAATTGGAGATAAGGGTCTCACAGACTGTCCTGCCTGGGCTGGCTTTGAACCAAGATTTTCAGATCTCAGCCTTTGAGTAGCTGAGACTACAGGAGTGAGCCACCACTGCCCAGCTTATTGACAGGATCTTTTAATCTCCTCAATCACTGCCATGGCTAAATTAGAGAAGTGTAGCCCATGAAACTATAAACATAAAAATAGTAGTATAAGTAACAAAAAATTTAAATAATTGTATAGTTTAAAAAAATAAAATGGTAGAATATATTTTTTAAACTAAGTACAAGCTTTAGTTTACACAGAAAAGAGAACTGATTGCTACTAAGTATGTGTGAGGGCCACTAAAGAAGACACTGACTTGTCTTCCTGTTACTGATTAATTTTCTTATTTCCATCCATTCTTTGCCCAGCACTTCTTTGAAGTTCATTTGGCTTTTTAGCATTGATTCTGTGAACTAAAGTTGTAAGCCCAGTTTACTAGAGCTCTAGTTTTAGTCCTTGTGTTGCTGAAATCCATAAGTTTGAAAGTAAGTGAGGCATTAAACAGTCTTATAAATTCACACCTTGCTTAAAGGTTGCTTGGTGAGGCGGGGAGAGGGGAGAGAAAGGAGCACAGTTTAGGACAGAACAAATCTCCCTGTGTAACTGAATAAAGCACTTGGGACATAAGGCCAGATGGGCAAAATTTGCAGGTGTTCCAGGTATACCAAAAATTAAACTGTGACCATTACCCTACTTATGTAAATGTAACCCCCTGCTCATCACTTTTTCAATAAAGATAAAGTTAATAAAAGGATACCTATAACATAAAAAATTAACCTTAGACAATTACCTCCTTGCTCTTAACAAGATGCTTCTCTATAGTCAACTAAATAGCTCCATCATAGTAGAACAACTTAATGCCAAGACTCACCACACTAGAAAACTGTGAGGTGGGTTAATTTGTCTTTCTCAGGGTGTCATTTAACATAAGACCACACACATGGGATAAATGCAGTGAATAAGTGGTTCATGAATCAATAATCTTGGTTGAAACCAATGTCTTTAGTAAGAATATAACCAAGAAGAACAGAAAATATACAATGTCACATATTTTACATGTCAAGTTTATATAATGGGAAAACAATGAGATTTTACAAGGTAATGGTTAACTTAAACATTTCTTGTCTAATATCTGATTTTTTTCTCTTGACAAAAAGAATCCATATAAAGAAAACAAGACTTCTCCCAAGTATTTTCCCAGATATGAAAACAAACTGACCTCACAGTGCTGCTCTTTTCTTAAAAATACCTTGTCTTTCCACTAAACATCATCATACAGTGTAAAGCAGTGGAAGATGACTGATCTGAATTTTATTGACTATTATTTCAAGTACTATAATTTAGAAAATAATGCATAGGCTTGCTTGATTTCTTACTGTCAGTAGAGATTAATAACTCTGAGAAGCTTGGGTCGGGGATCAAAATCATTTACATACCAAAAGTTTTAAACAGCTACAAGAGGTGAGAACAATAAGATAGCAAAATATGAACTACTTTATAAGCCAGTGCTTATCTTTATGCACCCAAAAGGAGGAGGTTTGAACATGGAAACCATTACATAGTTCCCTGTCTAGTGTATGTGGGTCCTTATGCACAAGCCAATCATGCCTTCAACCTCCTTTAAATCATCCAGTGAATACCTCGAATTCAAGCAAGCACAACTGGTCTTCATTTTGTAATGGACAGCAGAGAGATGACCTTACAAGAAACTAATGGGCCTTGCTCCCTGAGCATCTCCATCAGGGCAGATAGCAGCAGATAAATCATAGCCAAGGATTTCTCAAAAGTTTCCTGATGAGAAAACCATGACCTTTTCAAGAATAAAATGATGGATTGAGCAGGGCAAGCTATATGTAGATTCTTAAAAAAAAAAAAAAAAAAAAAAAAGGCTGACAACACACACACACACACACACACACACACACACACACACACACGAAACCAATGATGCATCTACCAATGCCACATGAATACATGGTTGGTGCCCTTAGTCAAAAAGCAAAAGCAAACGTCTACATCTGCCTGGAACACAAGAACTAGTTCAGCAAGGGAAAACAAATAATCAACAAAGTGAAAACTAAGCTGGCTGTACGATATGCTCTATGGCCCTGTACTAATTGCCACATCAAATGTTCTTGGTGTGTCTGCAAAGGATGTTTGTCACACTGCCTTCTCCAGCAGAGCCTCTGGAGAAGCTGCTTTGTGGCCCCTTTGAAGTCCATGCTGAAGGGGTGGCACAGATACCTTCAGACCCCCAACCCATGGTGTGAATTTATGGAGCCCCATGCTGAGACTTTCATAAGTATCACTCTGATGTTTTTATACACACATTGCAGATTTCATTGTTTGCTGGCCGCTTCAAGAGCTTCTCAGTTTGAAAGAGAGAATGCAAATTCTATCAACACCACCTGACTCCAAATTCACTACCTTAGTGTCCAGAAGGGAGTCTGGAAGTGTGATTGGAATTTATTTTCCCATAGAAAACAAACATTCAACGAGACACATCTGCTCTGTGTATGCTTTTTTTTTTTTAATTCTTAATGAGACGGATGATATAGTGGTTGTTTGGTTTTAGTTTAGTTTTGTTTAACTTCCCCACAGGATCCAATCACAGCATTGTGAAGTATTCTAGTCACACTGATAGAGAGAGATCAGACACTCCAAACAGACCTTAAACAGAAACTGAGGACAAGGGAGAGAGTGGTGTGCCAGGTACATCCATCCCATCAACATACGTTTGATATGTAAGCTGAGGTATTTCTAATAAAAAAAAAAAAGCCTGCTTCTCTGCTAAGGTAAAATGAGAAAGCAATTCCAAAAAAATGCCTGCCTATATGTTAAGGTGCCGGGCTTTGCTCTACCCCCCATCCACTTGGGGGTCCAGGTCTTCTCTGCCTCTTCCGTGTGTGGTCCCTCTTCCAGTAGGGAATTAACTGTGGGAGCAGAGGCCATGGGTAGCTTCAGTTGGCACGTGGTCGCGAGACCCCCTATACCTGCCAAGGAAGACACAGGCACGTGGGTGTCCCGGAGAACTCTCAAAGGATGTTCTGGTTTATTCAAGGGAGGGGCTAACAGTTTATATGAGCAGAGATGATGAGGAAAGGGGCTATTAACGATTGGCAAATGGACTATCCATCACGGTGATGTCACAGAATTTCCTTTATGGGCGAAGACCACAGCCCCCCAAGGACCGGGCCTCTGGTCTCCGGCCGCCATGATGACAACATGTGCTCGCCCCCAGAGGTGGGGGCTTCTCTTCCGGTTGAAGCCAGAAGGAGGGGAGATGGTCTCAAAGCTACCCCTTCTGGTTCCGGACCCAGAAGGAGATAGGTGTGGCTTACTTCCACATTGCCCCATGGCTGGGGGAAGGGCAGTGTCTCGGGAGTGCTCTCATCGCCCTTCCCCCTTCAAGGCCAAGCTGAATCCCCAACATCTGCCCCTTTTTTGTTTTTTATTTTGTTTTTAAATTAGCAGGGGATGCTGTAAACATATGGCATATATAGGCATGAGGCAAATGCTGAAATAATATATACGTATGGGGCCTCTTCCACAAAGGAAGGGATAGGTAAGGGGCCATCCATTTAGCTCAGTCCAGAGAAGTTGGAGTCCTTAACCTGTTTCCGCACCACTCAGGATAAGTGCAGACATCGTCCCTCTTTTGGTGGTGAGGTCTAAGTTTTGGCAACTCTGGTAGTCCACTGTAGCTGGTAACTTAACATATAGTTAGTAAAACATTCTTTTTTTTACAAACATTGAGGCAAAGGCGCTAAACCTTTGCACTTTTTAAAACATTTTTATCATAAAACATTGAGATAAAGTGTCAAAACCCTCAGCTCCTATTTCCCTTCAACAGGACCCCTAAGATAAGCAGCAAAGGGAGGACAAAGGGAGGAACAACCCTGTGAAAAATTTCCCTTTAGTTCTTGTGTAACTCTGTGGGCCACACTGCCACAGCAAACATTACATCAAAAGGCACCAGGCAAGGTCCAGGGAGGAAATAGGGCCAACACTGGGTCCATCGCTGGTACAGGCAGGTTTTCCTGTTTCTCCATGGAAAAATCCACCACGGTCTTTGTTTTCCTGAAGAGGAAACAAGGAGAGACATCCCTCAAGGGCAGGTGCCCTTGCCAGATGAACAATATTTTTAGTCTCTAGCTGGTATCCAGATTGGATTCGGTTCCCCAGTTGGGAAAATGCATGTGAAGCCCCTTCCCGCACTGATAAGTGGGTCCGGGCCTCGCCATGCTCCTGTAAGTGGGTCCTTGCAACGGACTTCCACCTTTAAGTAAGGTGTTTGGCTTGACCAATGTCTCTGGAAAGCCGACAGAGGTTGGTCATTAGAGAAATTTAAAATATTCAGTGTAAACATCGCTGTCCTCAGCTGGTCATGGGGGCTTCCCCCCCTTTTTGTTTTAATAATTGATCCTTCAGGGTCTTATTGTGCCTCTCAATTATGGCCTGACCCTTTGGGTTGTATGGTATTCCAGTGGTATGTTTAATATTCCACGTTTGGAAAAAGGCCTGTAAAGGCTTGCCGATGAAACAAGGTCCATTATCTGTCTTTACCTGTAAGGAGAGCCCTAGGATAGCAAAACATTGTAGGAAGTGGCTCTCAGCATGCCGGGCCCTTTCACCCGAATGGGCAGTCACCTAGCACACGTGTGAGTGAGTGTCTATGGACATAAATATATATTTCAACCTTCCAAAAGGAGCGTAGTGGGTTACATCAGTTTGCCAGATAACATTAGGCTTTAGGACTCTGGTTTTGACCCAAGGAGATTGCAGAGGAGGGACTTGCAAAAAGGGCATACATGACTTGCAAGTCCTAATCATCTTTTTTAAATCTTTTATAGGAATTGAAGGGAATCTCTGATGCAACCCTCTCCAGTTTAAATGTGTATGCTCATGGAGTCCTTGGGCCATTTGAAGGTTTTAAGGTTGTACAATAACCATAGCTACAATAGTCCCATTAGTGGCCAGATGGTTGGCCATATGATTACCTTGTGTCAGGTCCCCAAGAGGTCCTTGGTGTCCGCGAAGGTGTTGTAAGAATATAGGCTCAGCCCGCTCTTTTAACAGAGACCTGACTTGGATCATCAGAGGGGTGATTGGGTTTTCATCTAATTTAATATATGAGGACACCAGGTTTGGTAGCAAATTAACCACATACAAACTGTCAGAAAACAGGTTCATCAGCTGTTTGACATGGGTCAGTTCCAGGACAACTGCGTACAGTTCCTTAAACTGTGCAGATCCAGTAACTGCCTCAAAGTAATGGGTGTTTCCTTTCCGATCGGCAGGAGGGGAGGCGGAGTGTACCATCACGGCAGACCCCGCTCTTCCCCCATCTGTAAAAACATTGGCAGCCTTGACAAGAGGCCTGGTAGAGAAAAGTACAGGAAGGGTCCATTGTAGCCTGGAAAATGAGGTCACCCACCTTGAGGTGACATAATGGCAATCTACCTTTCCCATAAAACCCTCCAGGGCACTGGTCACCCATGCATTATTCCTTCTGACCCATTCAAAATCTGACAGCCAGTAGGGAATGGTTAGCACATCGAGATCTCGCCCATAATGTCTCAGGGAAGTATCCCTGCCCTTGATTACCAAGTCAGCTAGCTGGTTGAGCTGGGAATAAACCCTGGGAGCTCCTCCCACTGATGCGTGCACCCATTGGAGAGGCTTGCCTGACTGTGTAATAGCGGCTGAGGAAAGCTCAGACCAGGGGAGGATCCAAAGGCAAAATGGGCACTTAGGCTTGTAGCAGGCCAACCGTGCCATATTTATGTCCATTTGGATTTTCTAGAAGGCTATTTGAAGTGATGGGGTTATTGTAATAACATCAGTGGGTGCTTTGCCCTTCAAAGAGTCATGGAGCAGAAGCAGCTCCTCTGTAGGCAGGTGAAGCCAGGGTCTTAACCAGTTAATCTCCCCCAACAGTCTTTGCATCTCCACCAGAGTATAAAATGACTGGAAGGATAACTGGGACTTAAGGGGGCACACAGAGTCTAGTTTAAGTTCTGCCCCCAAGATCTTAAAGGGGTATACTTTCTGAGCCTTGTCACTGGCTATATCCTGTCCTCCTCTTTGTAGGAGTGTTTGTAGCTTGCTGTAGGCAGCGTCTAGCACTTGGACATCTGCTGCTCCAATAATGATGTCATCCATACAAACATTAAAAAATAATATCTGACTGGCTCCTAAGAGGTTGAAGAACTTGTGACACATAATGTTGGCAGAAGGCAGGACTATCAGCCATGCCCTGAGGTAAGACTACCCACTCATACCTCTGGTCTGGCCCCTGGTAATTAACCGAGGGCATGGAGAAAGCAAACTTTTTACAGTCCTGGGGTCAAGGGGAATGAAAAAGAAACAGTCCTTTGATGTCAATTATAATGAAATTCCAATCCCGAGGAATGGAAGAGATCCATGGCAGCCCCCATAAAGGGGTGCTGGCGGGGATTATCCGCTCATTAATTTTTCTTAGGTCTTGTACCATCCTCCATTTACCTGAGGCCTTTTGTACAACAAATACAGGGCTGTTCCAAGGGCTCAGCGAAGGTCTAATATGCCCTAGGGACAGTAGTTCTGATATTATTTCCTTTAATTTTTCTAATTTGCACTCTTCCACCCACACGGGGGACCTAGAAGCCATCAAATGGTAGGGACGGTAGGAACAGTGGCCTTTAGAATTGGGGGTGAGGCCCTGTAGAAGAAACAGGAGCCTCCACCCCAAGGCCTCAGAAGGAGGCAGTCTCTGATAGTCACTAGGGCCACCTGACAGGCCCTGGCCTGTGATGATGGAGGCCTCAACTTTTCCCAAGATGTCCCCTCCTAGCAGGTTACTGTCATTAACAGGGGACACACTACTCCCTTACCACTGTTCATGTCATCCCAGGGAAGCCAGTCCCTGGTTGTCTCACTCTCAGCTATGCCTCCCACCCCTGACATCTGGGGTCTGGGGATTAAGTCCCACCACGGAGGCACCCCCTCCTTTTTTAATATAGTCCGATCTGCTCCTGTATCGATTAAGAATCGGAACCTCTTTCCAGATATAATTTCTGTCTTTGGCCTCATTTCTGGGACTATTGGGACTGCCCAGAGGGCCTCAGGCTGGTCATTATGCCCGTCACTGGGCTGATCACTGGACTGATCGCCTCCTTTGGGTGACGGGGCTGGAGGGCGCCCCACTACTAGTTTAAAGGCCTCCCTTAGCATCAAATCTGGACTTAGAATCCTTTCACCAATGAAATCACTTTTTGCAGTTGGGGCAAGGTTTTGGGGGTAGCTCCTTGGTCCAGTCTGAGGGCTGTCCTCTCAAGACGTCAGATCTTACAAGACCAGAAGGACATTCCCTCTTGAAGTGGCCCTGGCTACCACATTGGTAACAGTGCTCCCTGCTTACCTCACCGGTGGGGGCAGGGGCATGCTCCTCAGTAAGCAGAGTGGTCAGCAGCTACACCTGGAGGTCTCGTGCACTGATGCCCCAACAAGCATAAATCCAGCTGTCCACAGATCTCTCCTTTATTCCTGCACAAGCCAATCTGCATTCTGATGTCATCCCTTCCCACACCAGGGTACTTAGAAATTGATTTACCTGGGACCCAGGAAACTGTCAATGGAGATTGTCCCTCACTCGGCCAATGAAGGCAGCAAGACTCTCATTGGTCCCTTGGGTAGCTTTTACTGCCAGGGTCTCTAGGGACCCCTCTCCCAAGCCATGCCATGCGGCCAGTCCCACAGCCTGTATCTGCTCCCGGTAGGGGGCAGGGAAGGCAGCCCGTTGGGGGTGGGTGGATCCAAACAGCATGCCAAAGGTTATGGGAATTGGCGGATTGGTGGCCTGATTTCTCTCTGCCTGAGCATAGCACTCATATCTGAAAAAGGAACACCACTCCTCATTGTTCTATCAAGCAGGGACCGGGCCAGGCTTTTCCACTCCTGAGCAGTAGAAAACCTGTGGGCCACGCCCTTGAGTAGGCTCCCCCCAGCGGGTGTTCGGTCCCCCTCCCTCAAGAACTTTTCTCCTGAATTCTCTGAAATCTTGTATCTCCTGGGGCTGCCACGAGGCTGAGATGGCTACCAGGTTGAGATTAGCGGATTCGTCTGCACTCGGTGAATGCGTGCTGCTGCAGCCACTGGGATGTTGCTGCAGCTCAGCGGTGCTCCTTAGAGATCTAAGGAGCCGAGCCGAGCATCCGGTGGGGGAGGGATAGCAAGACAGCAGGGGCTTCTGCGCACATTGTTCTCCCACCACGTGTCTCAGGGCCGCGGCACCTAGTCCAGGGTCCTGGAAATTGGGCTCATGCTCGTCTCTGGAGAGGGCATCGCCCTCTCCAGATCAAAATTCCCCCCTGCTGCCCTCTCCTGAGTTCAGGCACTCTCCCCTGGATCCAAGGAAAAGCAGTCTTTAAGGGTCTTAATAGCTTGGAAGGTCGCGAGGGGGAGCTCCTCTCCCAACCCCTCTTCCTTGCCTTCCAATTCTTGCCCTAATCGATCCCAAGTTTCTCACAAGAGTGGATTGGCTCCAGCGAACCACAGCACCCTATGGGTCAACTCCTCCCAAATTCGTATAGCACAGGGTTCCGAAATACTCATCCCCGCATTTTGGAGGATGAACCTCAAGATTTTAAGGGGCGAATTATTCCACCTACTCTGATTCTGTCCCATCTTCTTTGCTGACCTGATGAGAGAACCACGTGTCCCAGAGACTCTACTCCAATTCCTTTAGGGCTTGCTGGTAGTTGCCGGACTCACTTCCACAGGCTCTGTGCCCCACGTTGGGCACCAATTGCCTGGCTAGATTCACCACCCCTGCTGCGGGTATGCTAAGCTTACTCCCTTATCAGTGCTCCCCTTTTCACCCTCTCCCCTGGGCGCCTGACCCGCGGGCAGCCACAGTGGAGCAAAGGGACACAGGCAAACCTAAGGTGCACGTGGCCGAACAAGATCCCTTTTTCCTCCCTCCTTACCTACCAAGGAAGCCAGGCGCACACAGATCTTGGAGATGCTTCGGAGAGCAACCTGGTTTATTCAGGAGGGGCTTACAGTAATATAGTGATGATGGGAGGATCGAGCAGGAGCTGGCGATAGGCTGGTGAGCTTGTCCATCCAAGAGCAGCTCCCAAGGACCTCCCTCATGGGCTAACGTCACTTCCCATAGTACCACTCTCTGGGCAAAGGCCACGAAAAGGGAGCACACTTGCTTGCTGGCGCAAGGTGGGGGATGGTCTCAAAGCTACCCCTTCTGGTTCCGGACCCAGAAGGAGATAGGTGTGGCTTACTTCCACACTGCCCCAGGGCTGGGGGAAGGGCAGCATCTCAGGAGCTCTCTCATCGCCCTTCCCCCTCAAAGCCAAGCTGAATCCCCAACATTAAGGTAAAATGAGAAAGCAATTTTTTTAAAAAGTTTCTGAAAGGCCTAAGCTCCTTCAGTAGAAATTCTCCCAGTGATCCCTCACTGACTCACAAAACAGTGCCCTAACTGCTCTGAATGAATGTGACCCTTCACATTACTTGGGATTTGTTTATAAAGGATAACCAAACAATCATCCTGGATAATGCATTCATCCTAGACTCTGCACAAGGCTAAGATGACTCTCCAGTTCCTTGCATAGTTTGTCCTCGGCTTCAATGTGCTCCTTTTCTTTCCTTTCTTCTCTGTACCACAAGATATGAGCCCTGCCCATGGTGATTTCCAGACTAGTTGGCTTCTAGCTGAATTCAACCAGTGGAAAGCCCACAGAAAAGCCCAGAGAGGAAACAGCAGAGAAGAAGAAATAACAAGGATTTTTCTCCTTCCCTCTCCACCACCAGCAGCAACTATGCATCCTCCACAATGAAACAGCAAGAAACCTTGAATTCAGTATGCCCTCCTTGGTTGCCAAGGAATCTCTTCTTTAACATATAAAGTACTCAAAATATATCTGCATATTTTTCAATCAGCCTTTAAAGATTCAACCACAGAAGGATTTAATGTAAGAAGATACAAATGTAGAAATAGGAAATGTAGAAATGTAGAAATAGACTAGGAGAATCAAAGACTTAAAAACAGCTCCAGCTCCGTACACCTTTCTGAGAGCACCCAGACTCCCTGTTCAGAGGGAAGCCAATTATTGAGAACCAAGTTTAGGGAACCATTTTTTAACAAGCCCTACATGATTCTTCTAAACACAGAAGTATGTGATGTCTTATATCTCACCAGTCAACAACAAAAAAATTATTTTTCTTTCTACTAATAGATACTCCTATCTAAGAATAACATACTGTCATGGAAACAAACATGTGTCTTAAGTATCTTGGTACAAGCATGAATACATCAGATTCTCTGTTCATAAACTTAACAGAAGAAGTGATAAGGAGAAGATAGATGATAGATAGATAGATAGATAGATAGATAGATAGATAGATAGATAGATATGATGTCCCCCAAATAGTAACAACACACTTGGAATAATCATAGCGGACTAAAAATTGAATTCATTTTTAGAAGAATTACTTAAAGATCCTTTAAGGAATGAAATATTTTCTCTGCTCCGCAGCACTTTTTAGTGAAAGGCTAGAGAAAGCTATCAGTTATTTTTGTATTCCTTTTTCACAATTTTCATTCCAAGGAAATAGTGTCATAGTTGTTAAGAGACTCTTTTTTAATTGCCTTCTCCTTTAATCTGTTAAAATAAATATAGTCATTTACAGACAACATGTTTCAAATCATCATGGGACCATGGTCTGTATTATATTCAAACAAAATTAGCTTCTGGAAGAGATGGAGCTATTTTGAAAGCAGTCTATCTGGCAGACAGAAGACTGTCTACAGAGATCCATCAGAGTATTCACTGCTTGTAAAGTGGTCTTCATTCCCAAAAGTAAACTAGTATATTCACTACAACTAGAGTCATAATATTTCCTCAATGGTCAAAACAAGATTTTCATGTGACACAAAAAATTTGATAACCTAATGTGATGTAAAACTGATGTTGCTATTTAAAGAGCTGTGTGAACCATCTCAAATTTAAGGATGCTTTCTTTTTTAATAATTATTTATTGTCAAAGTGATGTACAGAAAGGTTACAGTTTCATACGTTAGGCCTTGGGTACATTTCTTGTACTCTTTGTTACCTCCTCCCTCATTCCCCCACCCTCTCCCCCTTTCCCTCTCCCTCCTGAGTTGTTCAGTTGGTTTACACCAAATGGTTTTGTAAATATTGCTTTTGGAGTCATTTGTCTTTTTATCCTTTGTCTCTAGATTTTTATATTCCCTTTCAATTCCCTAGTTCTAATACCAGTATATACAGTATCCAGGGTACTCAGATGAGATACAGTGACAGCGTGGGTACAACCACAGGAAGGGGATATAAGAAGATCATTAACAAAAGAAGCTACGGTTTCACATGGCATGTTGAAAGTAATTACAACAGTGATATAAAGCTCGTTTCCATAACATGGAGTTCATTTCACTTAGCATCATCTTATGCATTCACAGGGGCATAGCTATTAAGGTCTTGTGATTCTCTGCTGTGACTCCCCTAAACCTGGGTTAATTATTCCCTATGAGGGAAACCATAGAGTCCATGTTTCTTTGTGTATGGTTCACTTCATTTAGTATAATTTTTTCCAAGTTCTTCCATATCCTTACGAATGGGGCAATGTCATCCTTTCTGATAGAGGCATAAAATTCCATTCTGTATATGTTCCACATTTTCCCGATCCATTTGTCTACTGAGGGGCATCTAGATTGGTTCCGTATTTTAGCAATGACAAATTGTGCTGTGATGAACATAGTTGTGCTTGTGGCTTTAGTGTGTTCTCATTTGTGGTTTTTTGGGTAGAGGCCCAAAACGGGGGCTGCTGGGTCATAGGGGAGCTCTATGTTTAGCCTTCTGAGGACTCTCCATATTGCTTGCCAGAGTGGCTGAACCAGTTTACATTCCCACCAACAATGAAGTAGTGTTCCCTTTCGGCCACATCCTCTCTAACATTTGTTATTGTTAGTTTTCTTGATAAAGGACATTCTTACTGGGGTGAGATGGAATCTCAATGTTGTTTTGATTTGCATTTCTTTTATTGCCAATGACATAGAGCACTTTTTCATATGTCTCTGGCCATTCTCATTTCCTGATCAGAGAAGTCTCTTTTTAAGTCTTTAGCACACTTATTGAGGGGGCTGTTGGTTCTTTGAGGTTTTGTTTTGGAGGAGTTTAATTTTTTTTTAGTACTGCATATATTTTAGATATGAGGCATTTGTCCATTGTGTGGCTGGTAAAGATCTTTTCCCAATCTGTGAGATTTCTATTTATCTTGCGAGCTATGACCTTTGCCCTGCAGAAGCTCTGCAGTTTGATGCAGTCCCATTTGTCCAACCTTTCCTTGACTTATAGCATTTCTGGACCTTTATGTTTTCTTCTTGCCTAATTGCTCTGGCTAGGAATTCTAGTACTATGTTGAAAAGGACCAGAGAGAGTGGACATCCCTGTCTTGCTCCTGATTTTAAAGGGAATGGCTTTAGCTTTTCACCCTTTAGAATTATGTTTGCGGTTGGTTTGTCATAGACTACCTTTGTTATATTCAGGAATGTTCCCTGGAATCCCAGTTTTTCCAGGGCTTTTATCATAAATGGGTGCTGGATTTTATCAAATGCCTTTTCGTATCTAGAGATATAACCATGTGATTCTTTTCTCCGGTTGATGTGGTGGATTACATTAATGACTAGTGTATATTGAACCAACTTTGCATCCCTGGGATGAATCCAGTTTGATCATGGTGTATGATTTTTTTGATGATCTGTTGAAGTAGATTGGCCAGAATTTTGTTGAGAATATTTGCATCAATGTTCATCAGGGAAATTGGTCTATAGTTCTGTTTCTGTGATGAGTCCCTGCCTGGTTTTGGGATGAGGGTTATACTGACTTCATAAAAGATGTTTGGTAGTGAACTTTTTGTTTCAATTTCATTGAAGAGTTTTAGAAATATTGGTATGAGTTCTGTTTTGAAGACCTTGTAGAATTCTGCTGTGAATCCGTCTGGACCTGGGCTTTTCTTGGATGGGAGATATCTTATTGCTGTTTCTATTTCAGTGCTGGATATGGGTCTGTTTAGAAGGTTTAAATCTTCATGGTTGAGTTTGGGTATATTAGTTTTTGCTAGGAAATTGTCCATTTCTTCAAGGTTCTCAAATTTGTTGGCATAAAGTTTTTCAAAATAGTCCCTTATTGTGTTCTGAATTTTGATTGTTTCTGTGGTGATGTTACCTGTTTCATCTCTACTCTTGCTTATTTGGGTGTGCTGCCTTTGTTTTTTGGTCAGGTTTGCTAGGCATCTGTCTATCTCGTTAATTTTTTCAAAGAACCAACTCTTCGTTTTGTTGATTCTTTCATAGGCTTTTATTTTTTTTTTTTGCTCTAAGTCATTGAATTCTGATTTGATTTTAATTATTTGCTTCTATTGGCTTGGGGTTTGGCTTGTTGTTATCTTTTGAGGACCTTAAGGTGCTTCCTTAAGTGTTGAGTTGCTGTTCCTCCAGTTTGTTGATGTAGGCACTCAGAGATATACATTTCCCTCTGAGTACTGCTTTTGCTGTGTCCCAAAGGAACTAGTACTTTGTGTGCTCATCTTGGTTTAATTCCATAAACATTTGAATTTCTGTTCTAATTTCTTCAATGACCCACTGATAGTTCAGCAGTGTGTTGTTTAATCTCCATGAATTGTAGGATTTTCTGTGGTGGCTGTTTGAGTTGAGCTCTAATTAATTTTATTCCTTTGAGGTCTGAGAGAACGCAGGGAATTATTTTGATACTTCTGAATTTGTACAGATTTGCTTTGTGCCCTAAGATGTGATCTATTTTGGCGAATGTTCCATGTGCTTCTAAAAAGAATGGGTATTCTGGTGTTGCTGAATGGAATATTCTGTAGATATCAGTTATGTCTATTTGGTCTATGCAGTTGTTTACTTCTCTATGAACCCCTTTGATTCACTCAGATTGAACAGGGAGACCCACTATTCAATAATTAGCATTCAATTGAGTCTGGAGGTCCTGGAAGTAAATTTAGGAGGGTAAGTTAGGGGTAGTGAACTGAATAGAGTAAAATAGATGGGAGGATGATGATTTTGGTTTAGTTTCAGTGAAGTGGAAAGGTGGAGAAGAGTAGAATCGGTAGAAAGAATGAGGTTAAATGATAGATAATGGAGAGTCAGCAGAAAAGAGTAAAGGTGTTAGTCAAACGAAAGTAATTTTAAAGAAATAAAATGTGAAAAGAGAAACAAAGAAAAATACAGGAAAAAATCACACAAAACACACATTAAAAAAAAACCCAAGCCCCCCCCCCAAAAAAAACAAAAAAAACAATAAAACAAACAAACAAAACCAGAAATTTAAAAAAAAATGACCACTCAAAAATGAAAAATAAAAGATAAAGTTAAAAAAACGGAGTCTTCCTTCTTTGGGTGGGCTCTCTCTAGTCTCTGGTTTCCTTGCAATGGACTACAGTTTATTTTGCTGCTGCATGGTTGGTTTGACTTGCTTTCAGTTTGCAGGTGGTGGATTTGCTCTGACCTTCCTCCCCTGTTAGTCAAATCCTGTGTCTCTGTGGTTTGCACAGCTTGCCGGTAGGACTTGGGTGTCCTCTGTAGATGGGGAATGCTGAACAGTCTCGGGAACCGTGGCTCTTCCCATCTGCTCTGGGGCTGCTGCCTTTAATGCCTGGCTTTGAATAGGCTGCGGACTCAGCAGGGTGGGACACCTCTGTCCTGGTTTACCTGGCTGAGAGTTGCTTACCCAGGGAAGGTTCCTCCCTCCTGGGTGGGGTGACCTTCTCCTGGGTGGGTCTGGCTAGGGAATTCAGCTCTGTTTGCAGATGGAAATTGGGCTTCCTGTGTAGTGGGACCATTTTTCTGTCTTGGGAACTGTTTACTGGTTGTTCCGTGCCACTGGTAGCTGCTCAATGTTTTAGGTTTGAATTTAGAAATTCTGGCAGCTAGTGAGTCCGCAGCTGCTGAGTTGGCATGGCAGCGTGGGGCAGGGCATCTCTGCCTGAGTTTACCTGACTTTGTGAGCTGCGGCCCAGGGGCGAGCCTCCAGCCTGTGCAGGGGTCGTTCTTGTAGGTGGAGCAGGCTCTCACCATTTGGTCCCTCTTGCTCTTTTCAAAGATGGCCCCTTTGTCCTCACTTTCCCCTGGCCCACTTTAGTTCCAGTCTGGTTCTATGCCAGTGTCAAAGATGGCACTTTGCTCTGGCATTGGGGAAAGGGCTAGCTTTCAGAAGCTGCTCTGCTGGTGTGAGTGAGAATGTCTTTCAAGGGGTACTCACTCTTTCTCTGCGATTTCGGCCCATCTGTGCTCAGCCATGTCTGTCTTCCACTGTCTGGAGGATTTCTTCCTGGGCACTGCTGTGTGCTTTAGGTATGTGGAATGCCAGGCACTGTGCAGGCACTGCCACTGGAGTGGCGGTGGGACGCCACCTGGACCTCAAATCTCTGTTTTCAGGCCAGTAAAGTAGATTTTTCCTTTCTGGCCAGAATGCCTATACTGTTATAACTTACTTGGGCTGTCTTTCTAGGAGTAAAAGTTTCTCTAGAGTGATAAAGCTAGGATGTTGGAGGAAGCTTAGCTAGGGCTCTGCTGCTCCTCCGCCACCTTCTAAGGATGCTGTCAACTTCCAATTATTCCATGCCATTCAATAGAAGGGCAGAACAATGACCAGACTCCAAATCATATGCTTTTTAAAATATTTTTTTCATTGCTTTATTATCAAAGTGATCTATAGAGTGGTTACAGTTTCATACATAAGGCAGTGAATACATTTCTTATACAACTTATTACCAAATAATGTTCTACAGTGCACTTTCTTATCATTCATAAAGTTATAAATACTAACACAGTAGCCTGTATTGCTCACTAATAAAAAAAAGCTCAGATTACTTTTCAGTATTAAATTAGAGAATACTGTCCCAGTGCCAGGAAGCTTGGCCAGTATTAGAAGGGAAGAAAGGGAATGATAGAATTAACATTAAGGAGTTGTGCTGGACCTAGATAAGCTTCGTGATGCCACCCAAAGGCCTGGAAACTATGGACAGTCCCCAGTGACTGCCTGAGGTATAAGAAAGTCCCTGGGCACCTAAGAACTGTCCTTCCTGCCAGGCCTGGTGACAAACACTTATCATCCTTGGGAAACATAAATGGAAGGATGATGATCCAAGCTGGCCCAGACACAAATGAAAGGACTTATTAGAAAAAGAGCTACAGCAAAAATGACTAGATGTGGTTCAAGTGGTAGTCCTTATCTAGCCAGTGTCCTAATTTTAATCTTAAGTACTTTAAAAAAATATGTAAGAGGTAGCTCTAATAGACACAAGTAATTCAGCTTAGAATACTACCCTACCCAAACACAGAAACTTACAGTGGTGCCTAGTACTTCCCAGATTTTCATGGGGAGTTTGAAGATGGATGTATCTACAACAAAGAACAGAAGCTAAGAGCAGCTCACAGAAACCAAATTGTGGCCTACAGCATCCCCTAGAGGTTGACTTTGAAGTTACTTCACAAACCTATACCCTTTCTATTCACCAATGTTCATGTCACTACAGAAATTTTCATTTAACTTTATCAAAATCCATATGCAAGTATCAACTGGGTGAGCAATGTTGGCTACAAGTTTAAGCTATTTAAACTAGCAAGTATTTTTCACACTTTTATACCAGATAGAGCTACATTTCATGGTTGCATGTGAGGGAAAGAAGTGTAACAGGGAGACAGTGTGGAATATAATTTGGAGATGTTACAATGATATTAATGCTGTGGTGTACAAGAAACTTAAATGTTCAAACTAATGTTCTAATATTTGTGTTTAGGTTTAATCACCATTGAAACAAATAAGCACCCCCTCTCCCCCCAAAAAGAAATATTTTCAGCATGCCATGTGGTATTGTTCCCTTTTTCTTTTGTATTTCTTACCCCTGATATCACTGTAACTGATTTTAGTACCCTAGATACTATATATACGTGTATTGGAATTAGGGAAGGGAAAGGGAATACCAAAATGAAGATACAAAGGATAAAAAGACAAACCAGTGCAATAGCAATACTTACAAAACTGTATGGTATATACATATACACAGTGAAATTCTATGCCTATATCAGAAAGAATGACATTGCCCTATTCATAAGGCAATGGAAAGACTTGGAAAAAAATATACTAAGTGAAGTGAGCAAAATCCAAAGGCTCCATGGTTTCCCTCATAGGGAATAATTACTACAGCTTTAGGCTAGGCATAGCATAAGGTCACAATAACCCAATAGTTATGTCCTTATGAACACATGAGATGATAGTGAGTGAAATGAACTCCACATTATGGAAACAAGTGTTGTATCACTGTTGTAATTATTTTTAACATGCCATGTGAAACTGTACCTTTTTTGTTTCTCTTGTATTCCCTTCCTGTGGTTGTACCCCCGCTATAACTGTATCTCATCTGAGTACCCTGGATACTGAATATATGTGTATTTGAACTAGGGAAGTAAAAGAGAATATCAAAATTGAGAGACAACAGATAAAAAGACAAATGATTCCAAAAGCAATATTTTCAAAACCATTTTGTGTAAACCAACTATACAACTCATTGGGCAAGAGGGAAAGGTGAAGGAAGGAGGGGGAAGTGGGAATGTTCGAGGAGGTAACAAGTTGAACAAGAAATGTACTCACTGCCTTACGTATGAAACTGTAACCCCTCTGTATTTCACTTTGAAAATAAAGAAAAAAAACTATATGGTGTAAAACAACTGTACAACTCATGGGGGAGAGGCAAAGGGGGCAGGGGAGGCATGGGGGGCAATGAGAGAGGAGGTAATAAGTTGGATAAGACATGTACTAACTGCCTTATGTATGAAACTTGTAACCCCTCCGTACTTCACTTTGACAATAAAGAAATGAGAAAAAAAAAAGCCTAATTGATCTTATTAAAAACTTGCATTGAAAGCCAACATCAGTGGTTCAAGCCTGAGATCCTCGCTACTCAGAAAACTGAGATCTGAGGATCAACATTTGAAGCCAGCCTGGGCAGGAAGGTCCATGAGATTCATATCCAATTAACAACCAAAAAGGCTAGACATAGAGCTGTGGCGCAAATGGTAGAGTGCTAACGTCCAGTTCAAGCCCCAGGACAGGCATCAACACCCCTCTTCCCCCACCCCGCCAACCCCAAAAACCACATTGACCACAAACCCCCAAAACCACATTGTAACTACGTTGCAATATTCTCAAGGACCAGGTTGAGAATGGAGAGTCTCCTTGGTCCCCTCGTATCACTTGGCTTAGTTCATCACTGAAAATTTTTTAAGTGAATCAAAAAGTTGAAAGTATTCTGTTCTGCCCATGTAAACTAAATGACACCCAGTAGTCAAGAAATTGGAAACTATGGAGCTTGGAAAGTAAAATGAATGCTTTGAAGCATAAATTTTTTTCCCATTAAATCATGCCAGCAAACTTGAAACCTTGAAAGTCACTATTCTCAAATACTTTTTTAAAGATGAAAATGTTCTTTATTGCCTTTAAAGTTAGAACTAGAAATAATTAAATGAATAGAGTCACAAGATGTGTTAGTTCCTCCCAGGATAAAGGGATGCTGATTTAATGTCAATCATTTTTAACTGAGGTAAGTTTATTAATAAGAGTGACTATAATTTTAATTATTCAATAAAAAGTTTAAGACATAGTGCCTATTGCATCTAATCATATAAAATGATATTTATCAAAATGAATTCCAGGAAATGGGAAGAAGAGAGGATTTTTGTAAATAAAAAAATCTAAGATTATCTCTAATTATATATTTTTTAAGATTCTCATATAAATATTTTGTTTTCTATTAGTGGAGTAAAGAATACTAAAAATTTGTTAAAAGTTGTTAAATTAATCAAAGTAAAAACAACTCCTAAACTTAAAGGCTGAAGAAAGTTCCTAAACTTGTGTATTTCTTCTACCTCATACTAAAGTCAGTAACAGTAGAAGGATGTGAGCAGCTCAGGATTGGATTAAAAAGCAGGTGTCATGTGACTATAATACCTTAAAAGCTTCTAATTCAGAGGATGTGGCATGACATAAGAAGAACTTAATGCGATAACTGTACTGTTCCCTTCATTTCTTCCTTCTCTGCCTGACACTTGTTTTCTTTCTTCCTTCCTTGTTGAATAAAATCAAGTGATTTATTGTAGTCATTGTGCACAGTATGGATTGGCAATCATCAAGATTTGTGGGTTCTAAGAAAACTTTTGCCAGTAATTAACAAAGCAATCATTCAGTTCATTGACTTTCACTGTAAATGATAGCCATTGAAATGATGAATTATAGGTACCTTGCTTCTAAATTTAAAACATAACATCATCCAGTTTTATTTAAAGGAGGGATGAGATAGAAAAGAAAAATATATATATATATGTATATATATATATATATAATGAAAATGGGAATGCAGGGGGTTTTATTTTATTTATTTATTTTATTTATAATCCATGTTGGCCCGCCTTCTGGGATCTTCTTATCTAGAATAGAAATATTGGTTCAATTGTGACCTCTGCTTTGGCTTGTAGAACTTTAAGTGGCCATAACGCAGGAAAATTCACAAAATCACATCCTGTGAATCATGTATATAAAGCCATTTTACTGATGAGGCAGGAGGAGCTAGATATCCCCCCTCTGTAGATTAAAGATGACTCAATTTTTCTACCTTGCTACTTTCCATCAAAATAGCACATTATCCTTGTGCCCTGTCACCACCCACTCCTACCTCTGTGCAATTTAAGCAAATGACAGCACCCTAAGCCAGCACTTTATTCCCACACTGTTCATGCCTTTCTTAAGCATAGATATGCTGTCTTACTCATCCATGTAAATGCTCTGTCTTCTCCCTTCAGCACACAAATTTTTTTTCACATGCTCCCATTTTCCACCTCCTCCATGTCTACCACTCTGAATAAATACAGCAGCTATATATGTAGGAGAGATGGGGTAGCCTTGATCAAGATATTATTATAGGCCAGGTGCCATTGATTCATGTAATCCTAGCTACCCAGAAGGCTGAGATCTGAGGATCGAAGCCAGCTTAGGCAGGAAAGTCTGTGAGACTCTTACCTCCAATAACCACCATAAAAAGCCAGAAGTAGAGCTGTAGCTCAAGTGGTAGAGTACTCGCCTTGAGAAGAAAAATTAAAAAATAAAGCTCAGGGACAATGCCCAGGTCCTGAGTTCAAGCCGAAGGAACAGCATCAAAAAAAAAAAAAGTAATCAAATTCATAAATGGATACATTGAATTGAAATTCCTTTGTAACTACTTAAAGATAATTTTTAAAGTTATACAATTTAAAAAGAAGCCATATGAACAAGTGAATGGTGCATAAACAAATGTTTGAACTAGCTAACATTTTAGTACTGATGTAGCACATGTGCGTTGGAATTTACAAAAAGCACTAATTGAGATTTTGTTCTCTTTGCCATGCTGGGACCAGATATCTCCTTTCACAGTGTCAGCATCTACAATATTTAAAATATCAATGATCTCATGTTGCAATCCTTCATTATCAACTTGCCTGAAGAAACTTCAAAGAAGGCTTTGCTCTGATCTGAATTAAGTTCCCACAAAAGTATGGCAGAGATCCAGCTTCTGAGGCTTTCAAATAGACAGAATTACCTTCACTCTGACATTTCTTGTTGGGATCTAATGGGTGCTTTAGCACATTTGAAATAGTAAAACATAGGCTGAGAACTTCAAATGATAATGGAAGTAATAGAAATCAACTAGAATGCATTATCATTGTCTAGAGCACTAGGAGGCAGGAACAGGTTTAACTCTATTCCACAAAGACAAAGTATAAAATAATTAAAGCAGTCTTGGAAACCATGAAGAAATAATAAAACATTTTGCTTCAACATCGACTAAAACTTCTCCCATTAATTACAGTTAGAAGCATCATGACAAATACAGGAAGGTAATTTGGGAAGAAATCATACAGCCCAGGTCCTTTGTAACTTCTACATTAAAAGAAGAGTAGGTAAGCACTTTTTTGCATGACATTCTATTTTTAATTAGCAATAATCACCACACACATATATACACATTTTTGTCTTCTGCACAGAAGTTTCTGCAATAACTGAATAAGGAAATAGATCTTCCTACAATAAGTGCTCAAAAATGAGATTATGCTTTTATGACAGACAAGGGATTTCTTCAATGGAACATTCATGACTGAAGAGCCCAAACAATTCATGTTGAAGGTAGAAAATTTAGCTCTCACATCTAAAGAGAATGGATTCACACCACATTTTCTCCCAAACTCCCTATCTCCTCATTGTGACAACCAATTCATAGCATAACTCTTTTGAGTCTTATTATCTTTTGTCACAACCAGGCAGTATTAGAAGTTTAATGCTTAATAAGTTTCAACTGCAGAATCTTCCACCCATGGATACTGTTTTGTGCCTGTAGAGAAAGTACTCAGCTCTTCCTACAAGTCCCATCAGTCCCCAAGTGACAGACAGAGAACACAGACTTCGAAGCCAATCAGAGCAGCAGTTAAGACATCTCTACTCCTAATAAAGGCATAGCATTTCTCATCCTGAAATATAGTGGCTATTAAAATTATATGTGACATAGTAGAAAGACCCATAATCAAACAAATTTTAAATTCTGAAATAACATCACCCTTGACCCCATGAATGGGAAGAGGTGATGCCATTCTCCTCTGAGCTGGACATAGATAACAGTTCTCTGTTCTCATGTCAGTGGGGCAACAAAAGAGATCCCAACCAATTACATTTTTCTTTTCAGAATCCAGCAAGGAAACACACATGCATATGTTAGATCATGCAACTGTTTATTTTAGCAATTGTATATTAAAAAGACTAATATTCCCTCTATTCATTATCACCTCCCAAGCTCTTTTTAAAAACCTTATTCATAAAATGTTGGTGATAGAACCTGCCTTGAATGCCAAACAGAAATTTGGCAAGAATCAAATGAGATGTTGTAAGTGCAAGACCTTTGACAAGTCCAAACTGTTTTCTACAAATATGACATGCTCAATATTAAATCATCTTTCGAAGTTAGGAGCATGCTGACTTCTTAATGACGCCTCAGTTTAGGATATATTTAAGTAATCCCTAGCAGATATCCAATTCAGAAGCCAATAGGTGGCATGCACCAGTTGTATGTACAGTCACACTGAAACAGGGTGCTGGGCCAGGATAGAAAGCTTTGTGCATCCCTTTAGGCAATTTTCAGCTCTCCCTGCAATCCTTTAGAACTTGGGCCAGGAAGCCTTCTTACAGTTTCTATGAGTTTTCCTTCAAATCACTTCTCCTCTGACATGGTTGAAAAATGTGGAAGCTAAGGGAGATAATGCAAATACATTGCATTGACAACATTGTCACTTCCCATCTTAGCCAGCACAAGCACTACGAAAATGAAAAAAGCCTCTGACGTATCAAAATTTAGCAGCAACTTTCCAACTGAGGAGAGAACAATATTTTTTAATCCTCCCTGGAAAGATCAAATTAAATCAGTGGAAAGCTCTTTTTGGTACAGCTCTATGTCACTGACTGTTCAGATGAGAAATCCAGAGAAGTCTAAAGCTCTTGACTTTGTAGCCCATGATTCTTTTCCCTATATAAATCCAAGGAGCCACAGTAAACCATTCCTGCATAAAGTTTAGCATTCAAGCATGCAATGGTGTAAGAGAATAGTGGTGGAGAACACATACACACATTTGCCTGCCATTTAGATTAAGCTAAAAGCCATCACATTTCACAGCTGAACTTCAAAAGTGACTCTGTTGGAGGTTTGACTTCCTTTGCTTTTAGCAAGAGAACAATACATCTATATCTTTCAACCCAGGCAGCTATGTGTTTTAGCAATCAACCATTGAAAGCAGAATTTCTTCATCAATAATAATGAAGAAATTATGACTGTACCCACTAAAATTTTGGTTTAATAGCAGTTAAAACTGGATAGCAGAATTTTTTAAGAAAACAGGTTTCTTAAGCAGAGGTGTGTGTGTGTGTGTGTGTGTGTGTGTGTGTGTGTGTGTGTGTGTGTGTGTTTTAAAGAAACATCTGGAAAGCATAAATGCAGATGTGATGGGCCAGCTGCAGAATTTCATTAAGTGGATCTGGAATGAAATGCCAGAAATTGTACTTGTTTTTAACAAGCACCCCAGGTGAAACTTATCCTTCAGTCTTTCAATCTTAATGTGATTTTGTAATCTCCATTGCATTTAAATCCTTTGAAGAAGTAGGAAAAAAATGGAGAAGAAGGCCAGCCTAGAATGCATCTTGACAGGTTTGTAGACAGTCTTATTTGGGCTTTAAGAGATTTTTAGATCAAAATTTTATGGTATATTAATCTAAAGAGTATTTTTGAACCACAGTGATGTGTACTGAGAAAATTACTTATCCAGCTCCCCTCAAATAAAGATCTTTCATGTGGCAGAGTTCAAGAGTTTAGTTCCATGTGTTCATGAAACTACAATATGTAGCTACAATATTAGGTTGAAGGCTTCACATTTTTGTGTTTGGTTTGGTAATTTACAAAATGGGAAATATAAAAATAATGCAAACAATTCAAGATGCATGAATGTCTATGGCATAGGCAATCAACAGCAAAATATGACTTTAACTCTCTTCCAAAAATGAAACCTGTTTGTTCCCAACACAATACTAGGGTTATATTTTGCTTTTAATAGTCTAAGAACTCAGCTACTAAGTTTTCACAATTATATTATTAAGTATAGCAAATCTAACTAGACAAATGTAATAACAGAGTAATTGCTCTTGTCAAATCAATCTATTGTTCTTAGTAAAAAAAATATTAATGCTCCAATTTAGGGCAACTTAGAAATCTGTGCAGTATTGTTTTCTTCACTTCTTGAGTATGTTTACTTCTGATAGCTTCTTAGTTCTTAGCATTTAAATCTTACAGGCGTAAGATCTCTGCAGTTGCACAAAGCAAGGCATATGGTATAAACTCTCCTCCGTCATTGCATTAAGGTGGCATCATAATGATTCTTAAGCATATTGGAAGACTAATATTTTCCCTTTCATTAAATCCTCATTTAGTTGTCCATGATCTACTTGGGTGTAACATACCTAGTCCTCTTTGATAATATTTGGGTGGGACATTCAATGTTTCTCTCAATCAATATTGCAATGTTAACACACTGCTATGGTAAGCAGAAATCATGAATGTATTGTTTCACTGTACATATCTTTATTCACAACCACTAGACTGAAGAAAGTAATAAAGATGCAGTCCTTGTCCTCACTGAATTCTAAATACATATCTGACGCAATATATCACTATTTTATTTTATTACTGGTCCTAGGGCTTGAACTCTGGGCCTGGTCTCTGTCCCTGGGCTTCTTTTGCTCAAGACTAATGCCCTACCACTTGAGCCACAGTGCCACTTCTGGCTTTTTTCTGAGTAGTTTATTATAGATAAGAGTCTCACAGATTGCAGCAGAGTCTGGACATAGCTAGAACTGTTTATAATACCCAAAATATCTTATAGAAATATATCTTAATAACACATAAAGATGACCTCAGAATATTTTTTCCTCTTCTGCCTAAGTATGGATTCTATTTTCTAGACTAGCTAAACTCAAGACATAGACTTTAGCTTCTGACTTCAGTTTCACATAAACATGTGGTAATAATCCAGGCCAAAGCTCTGAGAGAAAGGACACAGATCAAACCAGCCTGAAATCTATAAAAGCTACTGTGTACAAGTCAACTTATAGTGATTCTTGAAGCTTTGTTTTTTTTTAAGTAAGAAATAAAAAAATTCTGAGCTATACAGTGGTCATGTATGTACTTCAAAGAGAAAATGCTTTTTAATAGATTTTTTTGCCTATGAGTGAAAGATTAAAGGATAAGACACATAATCACAAAGGATGAGCTCACCACTATGAAGTATTTCCTGGCTATGTTTCTTGCCCCAGGCACTAATGCATCAATTTATTAAGCAGAAAGTATTCCCCCAAAATATATCCACATTTTAATTTCCCAAATTATATAGCCGTGTTATTGCCATCATCAAAATCTGTCCCCAAGTCCCTTCAGAATAAGTTGTTGTGTATACCAGAGATCTCCAAATATTTGAGGTTTTATCATTCTATTTATTCTATTCAACAAGGGTTGAAATATTTTGTAAAAATATACTATACAATCTAGTCTTTATAAGTACTGTATTTAATAGAATATATATGCTTGACTTTCCTTGATGACTTACTATGATTTACATCTAAGATATCTAATTTTAATTAAGATGAAATAGATTTACCCTGCCACCTCAAACAATCAAAACTTAGAAAAAAAATGCACAAAATCAACTTTCAAAGCACTGAATCAGTTAAGAAAGAAAAGTGAAGCCACAGACTGGTGGCTTACACCTGTAAATCCTATCTACTGAGGAGCCTGAGACCTGAGGATAGTGGTTCAAAGACAGCCAGGGAAAGAAAGTCTGTGAAACTCTTATCTACAATTAAGCACCATAAAACTAAAAGTGGTTTTGTGGCTCAAAGTGGTAACATGCTACCTTTTAGCAGAAGAGCTCAGGGATAACACCCAGGCCTCAAGTTCAAGCCCCACAACTGACAAAATAAAGTACTGTCATTCTTTAAAGATAATAATAAATAGTTTTGCAGTTTACTGCAATAAAAGATTTTTCAGTGATTGACACACTGAGGTAGAACTCAATAGGGGATATCAGCAGACTGTATAGTTAATGACAGAACTGAGTATCTAGAGAAACCAGAGTGCCTAAAGTACTGGAGATAAGAGTCCCTGAAGGAACTTCCTTGTGTTAAAGTTCTCCAGAGAAACAGAAGAGAGAGAGAGAAAGAGAGAGAGAGGAGAGAGAAAGAGAGAGAGAGAGGAGAGAGAGTCAATCAGTCCTATTTGTTCAAATGCTCTTCTGTTCCAACCTTGTAAGTTTATTTATTCTATTATAGTGACAAAGTGGCAGAAGTAGAGACAGAAATAGACAGATAATGTGCACATTATAAGAAATTCCCTCACATGAATTTGGTGGTTACAAAGTTCCAAGATTTTCAGTGATCAAGAATCCCATCAAAGCCGATACATGATCTGAAATCCAGATCAGAAGATCCATGAAGATCCAAATCCATGAAGAGCATTTCTAGTCGGAAAGCCAGAAAATTGAATGTCCCAAAGCACATACTGAAGCAGAAGGAGTTGTTCCATAGCCACCATATTGAGTATACAGTTCCTCAATAAATCAGATGAGACTCATCCACATTCTAAATGACAGTGACCTTTACTCAGTTCACTAGATCAAATACTAATTCCATCTCATACTGTATTCACAGACACTTCTAGGTGGTGTTTGGCCAAATGTTTAGGCATCATGTGGACCAGTAAAGATCACCCCTAACATTTGGTATCACCCATGAAAAATATTACAGGACAGGTTAGGGGAAACACTAGAGTTCCTAGGCACAGTTTGAAACTTCCTAAGTAAAGATCCAGAATCACAACAAAACAAGGAAAGAATGAATAAGTGAGATTGCATCAAACTGAAGAGATTCTGCATGACAATGGACAAGGCTAGCAAGATAAATAGAAAGCCCACAGAGTGGAAGAATTCTATACTAGCCATGCACCAGACAAGGGCCTCATATTTAAAATACACTTAGAGCTCAAAAAATTAAAACTCCCAAAAATAAACACTCAAAGAAACAACTACTCAGTTAACAAATAGGCTAAAAATTTCAAGGAAGACTTCTCAGAAGAAGAAGCAAGAACAGACAATAGACACATGAAGAAATGTTCTACATCTCTGGCCATAAAAGAAATACAAATCAATACAACATTGAGATTCTACCTCATCCAGGATGAAATGGTCATTATCAAGAAAACTAATAATAACAAATGCTGGAGGGGATATGTTCAAAAAGGTAACTGCTACACTGTTGGTGGAAATGAAAACTTGTTCAACCACTCTGGAAAGCAGTATGGAAGTACCTCAAAAGAGTAAACATAAAACTTCCCTATGACCCAGAAATTCACCCTTGGGCATTTATCCAATAGAACGCAAACAAGGCCAAATTAAAGCTACCAACACAACCATGTTCATTGCAGAATTAGTTACTGTAGCCAAAATAGGGACTCAACGCAGATGCCTGTCAATGGATGAAGAGATCAAGAAAATGTGGTTTATACATATGCAGTGAAATTCTACACTGCAATCAGAAAGAATGGTATAGTACCGTTCATAAGGAAATGGAGAGACTTGGAAAAATTACATCAAGTTAAGTAAGCCAGACCTACAGAAACATAGGTTGCATGGTGTCCCTCATTTGTTGTAATTTGACTATGCCTATAAATCTATAACTAAACACACTGGACAGTAAAAAGACAAAAAATACACATGTACATGGAAAATTATATAGGAATCTAGGCATTCACACAGTGAAACCAAAGTAGGATATTCTTCAGAGGATCACAGAGGCTCAATAGCTATGTGCATACGACTATATAAAATGGAATTTGTGGAAATGAGTTCCAATAAATAGAAAGAAGAGGGTTTTTTGTTTCTTCTTTTTTGTTGTTTTTGCTTTTCCTTTCTGTTCTCCTTTGCTGCTGTTTTTGTTTTGTGTACATTTTCTCTTATTTGTAAGTTTATCTGTTTGGGGGTGGGTAAGGTGGGAGCACAGAAATGGTGGGACAAAGGGTCAACACATGCAACAGTGATACTCAGTAGACATTATAGAAAATTAACTGCACAACTGGGGGGGGGGGTGACTGGAAGAATAAACTGTCATAAAGCAAGGGAAGGTGTGACCCGGTTCAAAAAGAAATACACTCCTTACCTGATTATGTAACTGTAACTCCCCTGTACATCACCTTTACAATAGCAAGAAACAAAAAAGATTTGGTATCAAATCCCAGAGTATTCAGCATAATAGATCCATGTATTTGTGTAAGGAAATTACATGAAATAAGAAGAAATTACCCAAATAAATCAAAGATTTATATGAGTAGTCCAATATAAGAGTAGTCCATTTTCATGACAGAGAGAGAGAGAGAGAGAGAGAGAGAGAGAGAGAGAGAGAGAAACTCATCATTAAGAGTATTGAATAGAGAATTCAGAAAGATCTTATCTCAGGATTAGGGAATAAAATTAGCCCTAGACTAAATGCTTCTGTTCTTATTTAGCAAATGTTGAAACCAGCATTTGAAAAGCAATTAAACTGTTTTTTAACTAAGGTTACAAAGACCAAAGATCAATAGTTATAATTTTAAAAATACAAAATTATTATGTAACCTAAAAGATAAATTTTACATCGTCTTAGATACAATAGAAAAAAATTATCACACATGTAAAGAAGCAGAAAAATACATACCATAATTAACAACAAATCAGTTAACTGAAACTAGCCCAGAATTTACACATTGTTAAAATTACAGAAAACCTTATTCAAAAAATTATCACTATATTTCATCTATTTGAAAGTTAAATAGAAACAATGAAACAAATAAGAAAAGTTCACACTAAATTAGAGGAGTGAAAGTTTCAGTTTTCTAAATTTAAAAACATACTGAATGAGTTGAGAATATAATGATAGAACACTTGTCTAATGGATAAGGCCTTAGGTTCAATAGACAACACCATAAAATATATGCAAAATTAAAATACATAAATAAACGCTTATATTCCACAGAAGAAAATATTAAAAGATGGAGAAAGATGGCGCCGAGACAATAGGGAGGCACCCCGACTCGCACCAACTGAATAGCGAGCTGGGAACTCCAACACCCAACACTCCACCAAGAACCCAGCAAAACCAGCATCCAGAAGCAGTGGAGAAACGCAGGAAAACAAAAAGGAGCAAAAAAAGAAGAACCGAAAACCTACACGGAGCCGGAGATTAATCGGGGCACCCTCCCCCCACCAGCCGGCCCTGGCCCAAACAGGGTCAGGCTGGGAAAGGGAAACCCGGCGATCGGCAGACAGGTTGCCAGGAGCGCAGAATCCATATAGCGGGAGACCCCACGGACACAAAGCAGGGTGCGGACCAAGACACACCCAGCAGCGACGAGAAGTTCGGGTCCACACCGGATTCGGACAAGGGAACCCAGCGCGGCAGAAAGAGGGAACGGGGGAGCCACCACGACACTTCGCCAACCCCTGAAGGGCCAACGGCGGTGCGGGACACGCACACAAAGCAGCAAAAGTGAGTCCCCCATAATCCCTTCCCCCAACGGGAGACCCAAGCCCGACAAAGACGATATATCTCCCTCCCTCCCCCTCCCCACTCCCGTGGGAACAAAGATTCCCCAAATCAGGCGGGAAGCTCCCAGCAGGCACTGGGAAGCCAGTCTAGCAGGGGAAGGGCGGAACAGCCCCAAGCCCCCAAAGGTTCCTGAACTGGCAGAACCGGCCCCGTCCCCTTCCCAACAGGGGCCAGGGACGGCCGGCAGGGCAAGCCCCACCCGAGGCGCCTAGACCTTGCGGACTCTTACAACTAAAATCACAGGCGCTGGTGGGCAATACCAGCCCAGCAGGGTCACCTGAGCCTGATCTCGTTCCCCCTCCTCGAAGCGGAGGCGAGGTCTGAGGGTGCCAAGCCACACCCGGACAGTCGATCCCACTGGGCCCCACACATACTGCTTCCCCCCCCCAACGGACTCGCGGGAGGGCGCAAGCACAACCCAACAACCCAGGGCTCGCTCTGGGAGGCAGACCCCACTTAAGTGCCTGTTGTAGGGGACTCACAGTGCACAGGAGGGCGGGGCCCCGGCGAAAGCGCCCGCTCTGATAGGCGTGCCCTGCACTGGTGGGCGGGGCCACAGCGACAGCACCTGCTGACGCAGACACGCCTACACAGAAGGGAGGGAAGAACTACACAGACTTCCAGATGCGCAAATCACAAAGAAACATAACTCAGTTCATCAAAGGACAAGCCAACTCGCCAGCTCCAAAAAGCAGCACGACTGGAGAGGAGATGGAGAATAAAAAAGCAAATGAGGACATGTTAACAGGAATGATCGAAACCGTCAGAAATGAAATCAGAAAACAATTCCAGGAGTTTAGAGCGGAAATCTGGAAGGACACCCAGGAAGCCAAGAAAGAAATGGAAGCAAAACTGGATACAATGCAAGCCTCGTTTAAAGAAATGGAAGCAAAAATGGATACAATGCAAGCCGCCTTTAAAGAAAATCTCCACACCCTGAGAATTGAAATGCATGAAAAAATAGATTTAAAATACAACTCTTTAAAGGAAGAAATTTCCACGATCAGAGCTGATATGACAACCATGAATAGCTCTCTGACATCCATAAACTCCGCAATTGAAACCATAACACAAAGAGTGGACCATATGGAATCCAGAATCTCTCGCCTGGACGATGAAGCAGCTGACAACAACCAGAAAATGACCACACTCCAAGAAAAGGTGAAGCTTCAGGGAAGATTACTCCAGGAACTAATGGACAAAGACAAGAGATATAATCTGCGTATAATTGGAATAGAAGAAGGAGCCGAATATCAGAGCAGAGGGCTTAATCATGTTCTCAATAAAGTTATTGCAGAAAACTTCCCCAATCTCACAGGGGACCCCATCCAGGTAACCGAAGCCTATAGGACACCTGGCAGGCCAGACCCCAGGAAAACCACCCCAAGGCACATAATATTCAAGACTACAGACCTCAAGATTAAAGAGCAAATTCTGAATTCAGCCAAAGCGAAGAAGGAAACTTTTTTCAATGGGAAGAGGATTCGAATAACATCCGACTTATCCACACAAACTTACCAAGCTCGAAGTGAGTGGAAGAACACCATCCAAGTACTTCAGAATAACAATTTACAACCTCGGATCAAATATCCAGCGAAACTGGAGTTCACATTCGAAGGGAGAACCAGATCTTTCCACACCAAAGAGGAGCTAAAGGAGTATGTGAATAAAAAACCAGCCCTACAGCGAATATTAAGAGGGGAAGCCCACCCAACAGAGATCGTAAAAGACACACAGACAGATTCAGAAAGAAACTTCAATAGCCAAAGTCCAGCAGAAACACAAGCTCACTAAAGACAAGAAGAAAAAAAAAAAAACAACAGGAAAAAACAGCCCAACAAGAAAATGGAAGGAGAAAAAACACCCTTATCCTTGATCTCTTTAAATATAAATGGCTTAAACTCCCCGATCAAGAGGAGCAGACTGGCAGAATGGATCCGCAAGCAAAAAGTTGACATCTGTTGTCTACAAGAGACCCACCTTACAGCAAGGGACAAAAACAGGCTTCGAATGAAAGGATGGAGCAAGATCTACCAAGCAAATGCACCCACCAAAACGGCAGGTGTAGCCATCCTGATCTCAGACAAGCTGGATTTCTCTTTAAAGTCCACTCAAAAAGACAAAGAAGGACACTACATATTGATACAAGGAAAAATCCAGAATCAAGACATCACGGTGATAAATGTATACTCACCGAACAAAAGAGGCCCGACATATGTCAAGCAAATTCTCACAGAATTACAGAGCAAGATAGATGCAAACACAATCATAGTGGGTGACTTTAATACTCCTCTCTCTCCAAGAGACAGATCCAACACCCAGAGGATTAGTAAGGGAGCTGAGGACCTAAATAACACCATTGCCCAAATGGATCTAACAGACCTATATAGAACCTTCCACCCTACAGAGACCCAATACACCTTCTTTTCAGCAGCCCATGGATCATATTCCAAAATAGACCACGTCATAGCCCACACAAAGAACCTCAGCAAATACAAAAGAATTGACATCATCCCATGTATTATATCTGATCACAGTGGATTAAAGGTAACCCTCAACAACAAAGGATACCACAGAGCCTATACACACTCTTGGAGGCTAAACCCCACGCTGCTATCCAACACTTGGGCCACAGATCAAATTAAAGATGAAATCAACGAATTCATAAGCCACAATGACAAAGAAAACACATCACAAAGAAACCTATGGGACACAGCTAAGGCAGTACTGAGGGGCAAGATCATTGCACTCAGTACCCACATTAAAAGAATGGAAGCAGAGCAGGTGAATACCCTCACGATGAAACTAAAACAACTGGAGAAACAAGAAATGACAGAATCTAAAACGACTAGGAGGGGAGAGATTACAAAGATTAAAGAAGAGATAAATCTGATTGAAAATAGAAAGACCATTCAACAAATAAATAAGACTAAAAGCTGGTTCTTTGAGAAAATAAACAAAATTGACAGACCCCTTGCAAGACTCACAAAAAAAAGAAGAGAAGAGACTCATATACGTAAAATCAGGGACTCCACAGGAAAAATTACAACAAATACACACGATATTCAAACAATCATAAGGAGCTATTTCCAAAACCTCTACTCAACAAAAAACAATAATTTTACAGAAATGGATCAATTCTTAGAGAAGTACAAACTGCCCAAACTGAACCAAGAAGAAATAAATCAACTAAATAAACCAATAACTTACGGTGAGATACAGGAGGTAATCAAGAACCTCCCTACTAAGAAAAGCCCAGGCCCAGATGGATTCACCAATGAATTCTACAAAACCTTTAGTGAGGAGCTAATTCCAATACTCCTCAAACTCTTCCGCGAAATAGAAACGGAGGGAAAAATCCCGAACTCATTCTACGAAGCTAATATCATACTCATCCCCAAACCAGGCAAAGATCCAACAAAAAAAGAGAACTACAGACCAATATCACTAATGAACACAGATGCAAAGCTCCTCAATAAAATATTAGCTAACAGGATCCAGAAAGTGATCAAGAATATCATACATCATGACCAAGTAGGCTTCATCCCTCAGTCACAAGGATGGTTCAACATCCGTAAATCAATCAATGTAATTCACCACATAAACAGAACTAAAATCAAGAATCACATTGTTATCTCAGTCGATGCCCAAAAAGCCTTTGACAAAATACAACATCCATACCTATTAAAAGCTTTGGAGAGAACAGGAATAGATGGAACATTCCTCAAAACAATAAAAGCCATATACAACAGACCAACTGCTAATATCATATTAAATGGAGAGAAACTTAAATCATTCCCCCTAAACACAGGAACAAGACAAGGATGCCCACTCTCCCCACTTCTGTTCAACATAGTACTGGAATCCCTAGCCATAGCAATAAGGCAAGAGGAGGACATCAAAGGGATCCACATCGGCAAGGAAGAAATCAAGTTATCCCTATTCGCAGACGACATGATCTTATATCTCAAGGACCCAAAAAACTCAGTACCCAAACTCCTACATCTAATAAACCAATTTGGCAAAGTAGCAGGATACAAAATCAATCCACAAAAGTCAGCAGCTTTTCTGTACACCAGCAATAGACAAACAGAAAAGGAAATTATGGAAACGATTCCATTTACAGTAGCCAAAAAAAGAATAAAGTACCTAGGGATCAACTTAACCAAGGACGTGACGGACCTATTCAATGAAAACTACAAAAATCTAATAAGGGAAATCAAAGAAGACACAAGGAGATGGAAAGACCTCCCATGCTCATGGGTAGGCAGAATCAATATAGTGAAAATGGCCATACTGCCCAAATTGTTATACAAATTCAATGCAATACCTATCAAAATCCCAGCCACATTCTTCACTGAAATAGAGAAACCAATCCATAAGTTCATATGGAACAGCAAAAAACCTAGAATAGCCAAAGCAATTCTAGGCAAAAAACATAGTGCAGGAGGTATCACCATACCAGACTTCAAGCTCTACTACAAGGCCATCATAACAAAAACAGCATGGTATTGGTATAAAAACAGATCGGAAGACCAGTGGATTAGAATTGAAGACCCAGAAATAAAACCGCACTCTTACAGCCAACTGATATTCGACAAAGGAGCTAAAGACATACAATGGAATAAACATAGCCTCTTCAACTACTGGTGCTGGGAGAACTGGGCAGCCATATGCAGAAAACTCAAAGTAGACCCAAGCCTATCACCATGCACCAAGATCAACTCAAAATGGATCAAGGACCTCAACATCAGACCTGAATCCTTGAAACTACTGAAGGACAGAGTAGGAAAGACACTAGAACTTATAGGCACAGGAAGGAACTTCCTGAATAGAGTCCCAGGCGCACAACAAATAGGGGAAAGACTCAACAAATGGGACTACTACAAATTAAAAAGTTTCTGCACAGCTAAGGTCATAGCCACCAAAATAGAAAGACAGCCAACGATATGGGAAAGGATATTTACCAGCACAGCAACAGACAAAGGCCTGATATCTGTCATCTACAGAGAACTCAAAAAACTAAGCCCCTCCAAGCCCAATAAACCTATTAGGAAATGGGCAAAAGAGCTAAAGAGAGACTTCACAAGAGAAGATATAAAAATGGCAAAGAAACACATGAGGAAATGCTCAACATCCCTGCTAGTAAAGGAAATGCAAATAAAAACAACCCTGAGATACCACCTCACCCCAGTTAGAATGGCCTATACTCTGAACTCAGGAAACAACAAATGCTGGAGGGGCTGTGGGGAAAGAGGAACCCTTCTCCATTGTTGGTGGGAGTGCAAATTAGTACAGCCACTTTGGAGAACAGTATGGAGGTTTCTCAAAAAGCTCAATATAGACCTACCCTATGACCCAGCCATACCACTCCTAGGCATCTATCCTAAACAGCAAAACCCAAGATATCAAAAGGACATTTGTACTTCCATGTTTATCGCAGCACAATTCACAATAGCCAAAATTTGGAAACAACCCAGATGCCCCTCCACAGATGAATGGATCCAAAAAATATGGTACTTATACACAATGGAATACTACATAGCGATTAGGAATGGTGAAATATTGTTATTTGCAGGGAAATGGTCAGAACTCGAACAAATAATGTTGAGTGAGACAAGCCTAGAACACAGAAAACAAAGGGGCATGATCTCCCTGATATATGACTGTTAACAAAGGGAGATGGAGAGACAGTAGAGACCAAGTCTGTGAACACTGTATATGTGCTTGATACATTGTATACTGCATATGGGTCTACCTGACCTAGACAAGGGATGGGAAAACAGGTTGTAAGATATCACAAGAAATGTACACAATGCCCTACTATGTAACTGCACCCTCTTTGCACAGCACCTTGTAAAAAAAAAAAAAATTTATGTTCAATTGATAATAAAAAAAAAAAAAAAAAAAAAAGAAAAAAGTTGTTTCAGCACTCAAAAAAAAAAAAAAAAAAAAAAAAAAAAAAAAAAAAAAGAAAATATTAAAACATTTGAAAGCAAAGCAATGGAAGCTTTGTAAAATCTAACACAGAAACTAAAACTCAATAAGTTGTAAATAGGCACAAAGCATTACCGAACTGTGAACTGGCTCAGGGAATCCAAGGTATGTGCAATTAAAGTGCACAAAGATGGGAAAGTTCTCAAAAACTCAGCAAACCCAAGGATGGAACCCATGCTGAAAAATATACCAAAGGCATCACAAGAAATTTATTCATCCGATAAAATTAAAATTTATAAAAGCTGCTAGCACATGTGATTGGATGAAGTTATATTATACACAGAGAATCCAGGATACAGAAGAAAATATAATTTTCACTGGAAACAAAGCAAGTTGAAAAGAGAATGGAGGAAAATTATGTAAATACTAAAAATATCAACCTAAATTCTTGTCAGGTGTAGGGATGCTGGCCTATATTCTCAGCAAGGGAAAGGCCAGTGGGAAGAGCACTTGAGTCCAGGAATTTGAGACCAGCCTGGGAAATATAGCAAGATCCTATCGGAAAAGCAAAACTATAGAACAAAAATGGACCTAAATTTCCATAGAACTGAAACTATCTTTCCAAAATTAAATATAAAATAGTCTACAGGTATACAAAAACATTTAAATAATTTGTCAAAATTCAGACCACACTACATGAAACATTAGAGAGGATTGTTAATGAATGTTATAACAAATTAGTTCTTAAGGTTTATTGGATCAGTTAATTTTATATACTCATAAACTAGATGATGGTTGTAGGCTGCATTTGTTTCTATTTAATGCTACAGCTCATAGGTCAAATTATTCATTTTGTTAATTTGGAGCTTTTAGCTATCAGTTATCGCAATTATCATCATCCATCTATGTAATAAGCCTCTTTCAGATCATAATTTTCTGCTTCTAATCAGTGGTCTTAGGAAAAATTATCATTCATTGTTAATAAATGAAGTTAATATAGCCTCAGAAACTGTAAGTCATATTCTAGAAGATAATAGAACAATTACTGTAAGAAAAATGATTACATACCCACAGTGTCAGTCATTGTTTTAAAATCATGGCATACATTATTTCTAGTGTTTTCCATAGCTTGCAGAATTTACTACCTATGTAGGTATGTTAGTGAATAAAGATGCAGAAAGATAACTTGCTTTAAAGTATCAACACTGAAGTCAGATATTCTCAATTAAAACCACATCTCTGTTGCTTCCTGATACTAAACTTTGGGAACAGACTTGACCTTAAATGTAATCTCCTGTAATTCCCTGCCCCAAAGAGCCAGTTACTTGACCCTATGATGAGAGGAAGCACAGTGTACAAATGGGCATTAAAGCAGCATGTAAAGATATGTTTAGAAGTTATCTAAACTTTACAGAACAAACACAATATCACTAAAACCTATCACTTCATATAGCTCTGCTCTCTTGTTACCTTCTTATTCTATCAAATCATGACAGCTGGGAAATGGAAAATTTCCAGCACATAAATCAAATATTTCAGAAATAACTGAACATCAGCCACTGGTATTCTCCCAAGGACAGAAAGTGTCAAACAGTTTTCTTAAGGGAATCCAAAGTCTGCCAAGGAAATCAGAGAGAAAAATTGGGCCCAGCAGCATGATAGATGGGTTAGACTCAGAATGCCACTCCAAAGGATGCTTCCAGATTAATCTACAGGGACAATAACTCAGCAAGGAGCCATAAGTCAAGCATCACAAGCAGCAGCAACTGAAATAACTCCTACTTAGGTGTGCTCCTTAAGACAGTAAAAGGTGAACTGTTGACTTGGGAAGGTACATTAATTTTACCAATGCTTACTCAGCATTTTACTGGCAGTAATCTTTAGGAATGTTACTTTTTTCTTTTCAGATGTGTAATGAATTTATACATGGCATCTTTTCCAAATGCTGAACAATTTCCAACTCTAGAGTCTTTGAATCAGACAAAATAATCTTTCAGAACATAGGAAGACCAACTCTTTGTTTGACTTCAATTTGGATCTCAAGTTACTATTGTTCTGATCATCAAACTGGTGCTCATAGGGTTATTTAGACACTGTGGGATTATTATGACATCACAATCCATACAATATCTCTGAGAACTAAAGAATGATGACTCAGGAGATGTCTGTGCATGCATGGCAAAGAATTAATCAAGTATAGTAAAAGAAAAATCAATGGACTGAAGGCCAAGGACCAAGTCAACAGATGAGGGCTTTTCCTTATACTGACTATTAAATCATCTTCTGCTCCTATTTCCACCATACCCCTTTCTATCATTCCCTCCCTTTTCTTCTGTCTTTGCATCTCTTTCTACCTGTCCCCACCATCTTCTTCCATTTTTTTCCTTTTTCTCCCCTCCATTTCGTTTGCCCTTTCCCCTTCTCTTGTCTTTTATTCATTCTTTTACTACTCTTTTATACTACAGAAGTCTAAATTCTATATCTATTTAATTCTGTCTTAGTCTTTTAAAAGTTAGAACAAATGAAAGATTTTGCACATATCTCAGGAATTAAGCAGATTTCTATATGGCTTTGATGCTGTTTTCCTAGAGTCAATGAGCCTTGCAGTAAGAATCACAAATCTGAAGCTACCTTTATTATCCAAGGCCCTCACACAATCAAGACTTTATTTAGTCTTAATTGCCATCATCAGCATACTTATAGCATCTCCTCTACATCCTCTTATTTCCTCTTTTTTTTTTTTTTTTTTTTTTTTTTTTTTTTTTGGCCAGTCCTGGTCCTTGGACTCAGGGCCTGAGCACTGTCCCTGGCTTCTTTTTGCTCAAGGCTAGCACTCTGCCGCTTGAGCCACAGTGCCACTTCTGGCCGTTTTCTGTATATGTGGTGCTGGGGAATCAAACCCAGGGCCTCATGTATACGAGGCAAGAGGCAAGCACTCTTGCCACTAGGCCATATCCCCAGCCCTCTTATTTCCTCTTACGATCTACTTTTTTTTAGAGGATCTATTCTTATCTTTGGTTTATCTTTGGCTTCCCATCCTTTTCCTAAGAAAGACATGAGAAATTTTCTGGTTCCCCTGGTCCACACGTGTAATCCTTGATATTTAGGAGGCTGAAATCTGAGGACTGGGATTCACAGCCAGTCCCAGTAATGAAAGTATGTGAGACTCTTACCCCTAATAACTACCCAATAGCTGCATGTGGGGCTGAGGCTCAAGTGATAGAGTGTAGCCTTGAGCAAAAGAACTGAAGCCCTGAGTTTAAGCCCCAGGACCAACACACATACAGAGAAAAAGAGAGAGAGAGAGAGAGAGAGAGAGAGAGAGAGAGAGAAATGGAAATTCATTTTGGAATTATCTACATTTCAATAACCCCAAAGAATGCTTTGCTTTTCTTCTGAATCTGAAAGAAATAAACCTAACAGAAGGTCAGACGGTCACAAGCAAAATTTTGGTAATATCAAAAATACAGTAGTGTCTTTGAAAATACAATTGTATATTATGTGACCATAAGGAGATTTCTTTGTGTAGTTATGAAGATATTCAAAGTCTTTACAAAGCCATTTCCAGAAGCCAAGAAGCTAAAGCATAACAAAGATCATGATGTATTATGAGGATTTCAACAACATCAAAAAGTAGCTAAACAGCCAGGTGCTCATGTCTAACACCTGTAATGCTAGCTACTCAGGAGTCTGAGGTCTGAGGATCATGGTTCAAAGGCAGCCTGGGTAGGAAAGTCTGTGACACTTCCAATTAACCACCAGGCAACTGGAAGTAGAGCTGTGGCTCAAAGTGGTAGAGCACTAGACTTGAGCTGAAGAGTTCAGGGACAGGGCATAGGCCCAGAATTCAAACCCCATGACTGACAAAAACAAAGTAGCTATCAATGTATTTCATCTGAGTACCTTGGATACTGTATATACTGGTATTAGAACTAGGGAAGTGAAGGGGAATATCAAAATTGAGAGACAAAAGATAAAAAGACAAACGACTCCAAAAGCAATACTTGTAAAACCATTTGGTGTAAACCAACTGAACAACTCATGGGGGGAGAGGGAATGGAGGAGGGAGAAAGGGGGAAATGAGGGAGGAGATAACAAATGTACAAGAAATTTACCCACTGCCTTACATATGAAACGGTAACCCCTATGTACATCACTTTGACAATAAATAAGTAATTATTAATTTTAAAAAATAGCTAAACAGAAACAAAAACAAAATACTTAAAACTTCAAAGAGAAAATGAACAAAAAAGCAGGAATGGATCAGAATACTCAGATATTACTACAATTACTTTACATTGGTATAAATATATAAATATAATATATAAATATAAACATATTTATCTTATATAGTATATAAATTAAATATCATAAATATAAACATATATATATATATATATAAAGCCTGATCCATTAAGAAAAATCTGTGCCAGATATTAAAGCATACAAGTGTATACAAGGGGAGTGATAATAAATAGAACTTCTTTTATTTCAAATGTAAGTTAGAGATAGGAGTTCAATTTAAATATTTACAATGGTACCTTATTTTACATACACAATGATGGCTTCCCAATGGAGATAACATGTATGTAATCTTCAAAGGTTAAATTAAGAGGTTAAGAGCCAAAAATATGTTTGGGACATAAAAAGAATATAGTTCAAATAATGGACAAAAAGAGAGCACAGGAATATGAAGAAATTCAACATACAGACTGTACTGTTAGGGATTTGATTACAGTTTTATAAATATGTCAAATATGCTTTGTGTTATTTCTGGATTTTAAACCTCAACTTTTCATATAAAGATCCACAATGAAGATTAGGATTAGACATATAGAAAGTTTTTAGGATAGTCTAGCAGAGAATAGCTCAAATAAGTACTCATTAGAATATCTTTTCATCTAACCCAGTACACCAAAATAATATATGCCATTAAAACTTTATGCAACACATAAAAATCATTGCAATAAAAATTAAACCATAATCAGTTGTAAGATACATTTTTATAGAATAACTAAAATGGAAGGAGAAAGAAAATTCTAGTGAAGACCATGATCAATTGTCTAAAAGTGTATAAAAATTGCAACAAAGTATTCCAGAAGGGTGATCTTGATATTGCAGTCAGTATATAATACCAAAGTGTTTTCTCATCTTTTTCTTTAATTTAATTTCATTGTCAAGGTGATATACAGAGGGGTTCCAGTTACATAGGTAGGGTAGTGAGTACATTTCTTATAAAACCTGTTACGCCCCTCCCTCATTTTTCTCCCACTTTCCATCTCTCTTGTTTCGATTAGTATTTATTTTCTGGCCAGAGATGTTGGACATTTCTCCATGTGACTATTGTCCATTCTTACTTCTTCTGAGAAGACTCTCTTTAAATCTTTAGACAATTTATTAATGGGTTGTTGTTTCTTTAAAGCTACCACCACAACCATATTCATTGCAGTATTGTTTCCCATAGCCAAGATATGATATCAACCCAGACGCCTCTCAACAGACAAATAGATCAAGAAAATTATATATATATACAGGATTCTATGGTTACATCAGAAAGAATGATATTGTACCATTCATAAGGAAATAGAATGATTTGAAAAAATACATTAAGTGAAGTAAGCCAGACCCAGAGAAACTTAGGTCACATGGTTTCCCTCTTTTGTGGGAACTAGAATGGATATATAAATCTGTGGGAGGATGATTTCTCTGACCAGTGGGGGACTTAGCCTCAGCACAGATATTCTGATGCTTTATTAGCAAACTAATGGGCCATGGGGAAATATCTTCATTAAAGAATTTCCTATGTTTGTTGGCCAAAGGAAGCCACTTTGTCATGAGACTCTCCTCCCCTGAATAGAGAGTCCCTGTAGAGACTTGTTTGCCCAGCTGCTCTGGGGAAAGGTTTTAGGGAAGTCAATTGTCTAAGATAATTAGCTTTGCGGAACTAGGTGATAAAGTTGTGCCTTGACTGGTCTGATCCTTTGTTGTAGTGATATCGCAGCAATGCATTGATACATAAATCTTTCTGTTTTACTCTTGAAGTTATGAACTGATTTCTAACCCTATACAAACCCTGGCCCTCCTAAAATAAAGTGTACATTGGTTCACTTGCCTTTGTATCCCCAATGTCCTGATTTTTGCCATTACAGTTCCCGAGTTCAAGCCCCCTCCAGACGTCTATTACAGTTAGCTCCCACGCAGCGCTGCAACATAAATCTATAAGTAAACACAGTGGATGGTAAAAGAAAAAAATCACACTTGTACACGATAAATTATACAGGACTCTAGACATTCATTCACACAGTGAGACCAAAGGTGGATAATCTTCAGAGAGGATCACAAAGGCTTAATACCTTTGTACATATGATCACATAAAATGATGTTTATAGAAATTAGCAAGAAATGGAAACAAGAGGTATTTTTGTTAGTTTGCTTTTTTTCTCCTTTGTTGCTGTTTTTTATTACTGTACCTTTGTATTATGTGTAAGTTCGTCTGTTTAGGGGAGGATAAGAAAGAGTACAGAAATGGTGAAACAAAAGGTAAACACATGCAGCAGTGAGAGTAGACGTGGGAGAGGAGGGTTGGGAGAGAAAGGCTGGGAGAAAACAGGGAAGAGGTAACACTGTTCAGAAAGAAATGTGCTCATTACCTATTTATGTAACTATAAACCCTCTGTACATCACCTTTACAGTAACAATTTTTAAAAAGAATCATAAAAGAAAAAACATATTAAACTACTTTTGAAAAATTAAGTTAAAAATACTAATTGCTAGAAAAGCCAATTACAAGAAAGGTGAAAAGCAACTTAATACCAGACTAGATTTTACAATTCCTAGTCAAGGCAAAGAATAACTGATTAGCTAATAATACATACTTTGTTACTTAGTAAATTTATTAGTAAATCATTGATTACATTAATTATAATTATTATCAATTATAACTTTTATTAACTATTGATAATTTACTGGAATAACTCACTAGTAAAGAGGCTGGCCCTGAGTTCAGTGATTAGCCCTAAAGATAAACAGAGGTATAGAACTTCTACTCATCAATATAGTCAATACTAACTTACAGAGGTTGTCAAGTTACATGATCAGTGTGATGCATGAAAATATTATGATGTTGTGGTACAAAAGTCTATTTTATAATGAATGTGAATTAAAGCATAAATACATTGGATTAAATAAAATATTGAAATTAATTGCACATGTTCATTTTACTGTTTTAATGAGTCAATTGGGATTATGTGTTACATAGAGACTCATATTTGTAGCTTACATATTTCTATTGGACTGTCCCATGCAGAAAACCACAGTTCAGTTGCTGGGGATGCCCAGAAGAATGTTGGAAAGTAAAGCACACATGACCTCACTTCCTAATCATTCTGTATAGAGCAATATATTGAATGGATTTGCAACAGGTCTTTGTATGCAGAAAGTTTCTGTCACTGTATCTCATCTGAGTACCTTGGATACTGTATATACTGGTATTAGAACTAGGGAAGTGAAAGGAAATATCAAAATTGAGAGACAAAGGCTAAAAAGACAAACAACTCCAAAAACAATATTTGCAAAACTATTTGGTGTAAACCAACTGAACAACTCATGGGGTGAGAAGGAAATGGGGAGGGAGAGGGGGGAATGAGGGAGGAGGTAACAAACAGTACAAGAAATGTACCCACAGCCTTACTTATGAAACTGTAACCCCTCTGTACATCACTTTGAAAATAAATAAGTAATTATTAAAAATAAAAATAAAAAAGTACAAAAAACAACAACAACAAAATTTAATATGTATATAAGAGTACATAAAAAATTACAAACCAGGATACAGTAATGCCACCAGCACAACCATATTTATTGAAGTACTGCTCACCATAGCCAAGATATGAAATCATTCCAGGTGTCCCTCAGTGGACAAATAGATCAAGAAACTGTGTTATATATGCATAATGGAATTTTACTAATCCATTAGAAAGAATTGTATTGTACCATCTGTAAAGAAATGGAAAGACTAAGAAAAATACCATGTTAAGTGAAGTAAAACAGGCTCAGAGAAACAAAGGATCCATGTTTTCCCTTATATGTAGAATCTGGATTTAGTTTAAAAAGTCCTAAGTTGGAATAGTTAGTAAAGGAATAGGCTAGAAGACGAAAATACCCCAATGACCACAAAAGAAGATGCCAAGTGAAATGAACTCTATGTTGCAGTTATATAGTTATACAGAGTTATACCACTGTTGTAATTTTTCTCAACATGCCATGTGAACTCGTACTATTTTTTTTCTTTTTCCTTATTTGTTTGTTTGACTGAGTGGTTTGTCTAGTTTTGTTTCTCTTGTAGTCCCTTCCTGTGGCTGTACCCTTGCTACCACTGTATTACCTGGTTATTGGTCTATACGGGTATTAGAACTGGGGAAGGGAGAGGGAATACCAAAATCTAGAGACAAAGAACAAAAAGACAAACTATTCAAAAAGCAACACTTAGAAACCATTTGGTGTAAACCAACTGCACAACTTTTGGGGGGAGAGCAGAAGGGGAAGGGGGAGGGGGGAATGAGGAAGGAGGTAACAAGTAGAACAAGAAATGTACTCACTGCCTTTCATATGAATCTGTAACCCCTATCACACTTTGACAGTAAAGAAAAAAGTCAAAAATAAATAAATCCTAAGTAAATATATTGAGTGCTAGGCAAGTGTATATATCCACATTTTCTTGATACATTCACCTATTGAGGAGCATGTAAGTGGGTTCCATATTTTGCTATCGTAAATAGTACTACAGTGGTTGCGCTGGCAGCTTTAGTATGGTCTTGTTTGTGATCCTTTGGGTAAATTCCCTGAAGTGGAATTGCTGGGTCATAGGGGAGCTCTATGTTTAGTCTTTTGAGGAACCTCCACACTGCTTTCCAGAGTGGCTGAACTTCTACACAACAGTGTAGTAGTGGTACTAGTGGCCACATCCCTGCCAGCATCTGTTGTTATTAATTTTCTTGATAATGGCCATTCTTACTGGGATGAGGTCCCCAGTCCTTTTGATTAGCATTTCTTTTAGATCCATTATTTTTATGACCTTATTTTTTGTTTTGTTTTCCCTTAACTTTCACAAATGAGAGAAAGCATATGATATTTATCTTTGAAAGACTGGCTTATTTTACTTATCATAATGATCCCCATACAATTCCATTTATTTTCCAGTAAACTGCATAATTTATTAATGACTGCATAAAACATCATTTGTTTCGGGTGCTGGTGGCTCATGCCTACAGTCTTCTATATTCATGTAGCTGAGGCCTGGAGGATTGCAGTTCAAAGTTAGCCCAGGCAGAAAAATTCTAGACTCCATCTCCAATTAGCTAGAAAAAAAAGTTGAGCTGGAACTATGGTTCACATAGCAGAGTATCTGCGACAAGGAAGAAAGTCAAGTGAGTACAAGGCCCTGAATTCAAATCCCATACTAGAAAAAAAATCACATTTTTAACTATTTACCCATTAAGATGCACCTAATGTGATTCCATAACTTAGCTACTATGTATTAAGCTTTAATAAATATGGGTATGCAGCTATAGCTATAATAGTCTAATTCTGCTTATAGCTATAGCAGTCTAATTCTGATTCATCTAGGCATGTACTCAAAAGTGGTATGACTGGATCATATGGGGTTTCAGTTTTTAATTTTTTGGGAACCTCCACAATAATCTCCATAGTGGCTGAACTAATTTAGATTCCCACCAGTGGTGATTTAATTCTACCCTTCCCCATATCCCATCCACCATAAATACTCAACCACTACATGTTGTTATTTGTTTTCTTCATCGTAGTCATTCTGGCTGGGATGGAACAGATATTAATATCAATTTGATTTGCATTTCCTTAGTATAGGATCCATCTCCTACATGTTCCATCACCTCAGAGTAGCATCATCATCTGGGGACCAAGGCTTGAGCTTGGGGCTCTGGCTGCACGTTTCATCATCCACAGGGCTTTCAAAGCAAAGCCCTCATTTAAGGGATACTGATTTATAAAATAGTATCTCATGTGGGCACCAAACATGAATAAAAATATCTCTAGAAATGCTAATATGATACCCTGGTTAAAAACCTCTGGGTCAAAACATTAATCTTCAAATTTAAACTTGCTTCAGAACAGCCTGGAAGACTGTCACCTTGGCAGTCAGAAGGTCTGAATGAGGCCTCAGACAATGCTCTAGATGAACACTATGCTAAGGCTTCTCACTTAGGGGTCACATTCAGAAGGCCACCAACTAAAGGACTCATATCAATCAAAGGAGAAATGAATTTTGGTAGAAAGAACTCAGCGGGCTCAGCAAGCTTAGCAGAGCAAATTCCTCTCTTGATTTCAGCTGTATGAGCCTTGAAAGAGGATGCCCTTTTATCTACCCTGAAGATAGCTTCTCAGGGAACATCATTTTTTACATGGGCAAGAGGAAAGCCTTTAATCTTATGTTTTGTGTTGAGAGTCATCAGCACAAGTTTACAGGAAGTAATAGGTTACAAAGCTAAAGTCATGTTCTGTAGCATGATTAGTATTCTTAAAATATAGGATGTATATTTTATTTTTTAAATTTTGGTCTCCATTTATCTGTCTTCTGGACTCCCAATATATTAACTCCAGATAAGAAAAACATATATACATACATACATACATACATACATACATATATATGTATGTATGTATGTATATGTATATGTATGTATGTATATATATCAGAGCTAACAGAATCACAGCTAACAATTGTGGCCAAAAATTTTTTAAACAGCATTCTTTTGGGCAATATGAGTCTGAATTTACCAGACTAAGCCTTAAATTTGATTAAGATATAAAAGTAGAGAGGACTTCTCTGATGAGGAAATGAGAATGGCCAAGAGACATATGAAAAAATGCTCTACATCACTGGCCATAAAAGAAATGCAAATCAAAACAACATTGAGATTCCATCTCACCCCAGTAAGAATGTCATATATCAAGAAAACTAACAATAACAATTCTTGGAGGGGATGTGGCCAAAAGGGAACCCTACTTCATTGTTGGTGGGAATGTAAACTGGTTCAGCCACTCTGGCAAGCAGTATGGAGATTCCTCAGAAGGCTAAACATAGAACTCCCCTATGACCCAGCAGCCCCACTTTTGTGTGTCTATCCAAAAGACCACAAACATAATCACACTAAAGCCACCAGCACAACTATGTTCATCGCAGCACAATTTGTCATAGCTAGAATCTGGAACCAACCCAGATGCCCCTCAGTAGAAGAATGGATCAGGAAAATGTGGTACATATACACAATGGAATTTTATGCCTCTATCAGAAAGAATGACATTGCCCCATTTGTAAGGAAATTGGAAGGACTTGGAAAAAATTATACTAAGTGAAGTGAGCCAGACCCAAAGAAACATGGACTCTATGGTCTCCCTTATTGGGAATAATTAGGACAGGTTTAGGCAAGTCATAACAGAGGATCACAAGGCCCAATAGCTATACCCTTATGAACACATAAGATGATGCTAAGTGAAATGAACTCCATGTTATGGAGACAATTGGTATATCACAGTTGTAACTACTTTCAACGTCTCATCTGTATCTGTAGCTTCTATTATTGATGATGTTCTTGTATCACCTTCCTGTGGTTGTACCTACACTATCTCTGTAATCTTATCTGAGTATATTGGAAACTGTGTATACTGGTATTGGAACTAGGAAATTGAAAGCAAATACCAAAATTGAGAGACACAGGGTAAAAAAAGACAAACAACTACAAAAGCAATACTTGCAAAACTGTTTGGTGTAAGTGAACTGAACACCTCGGGGGGGGGGGGGAAGGAAAGGGGGAGGAGGGAGGGGGTATGAGGGACAAGGTAATAAACAGTACAAAACATGTATCCAATGCCTAACCTATGAAACTGTAACCTCTCTGTACATCAGTTTGATAATAAAAATTTGAAAGAAAAAGTAGAGAGGGACTACAAGAGATTAACCACATTAATAAAGATTTATGAAGAAAAGACTTATCTTGTCTGACATTACATATTAGCTTTGTAAAATCCAAACATAAGTCTTTCCCTTTCCAAATATGGTTTCTCTTCTTGTCCCTTTGAAAGCATTACAAACAACATCACTGCCTTAGTAAACAGGGCTGTATAAAACACAGGACTATTTCAAGAAAGTAAAAACACGGCCCACACTGGGTAGGATCAATTCTTTGAGAAGAGAAGAAAACAAATATATGAGACAACGTCACACTAAGCACTCGCTAAAGTGTATGGGTGATCTCAGTGCTGCTCCTGTCCATAAGATTGTACTTTATTTAGCTCTGATATTCTAAGACTGCTATCATAAAAACAAGGGAAGCATCTTGAGCACTAGTGTAAAAGTCCAAAATAAACAAATACTCTTTGAATCCTAATAGTGGTTAAAAAAAATCCCAGCTACTATCTTAATCACCTTTTGCATCTTATTCCACTGAAAAATTGACATAATTTCATTCATCTTGATGAGGAAACTCAACCAAACTGGCTTGATTAATATTAGTGAAAATGGAATTAAAATTCTGGTTTGTCTGATGCATATGTATATATATATATATATATATATATATATATATATATATATATATGGCTATGAAAGATACAAAGAAATAAAGTACTTTTTATCCATTTTTTAACTTCATAAAGCACATAGAGTGATTGAAGTGATAAAATATATATGTTAAAAATAAGTAATCACCAAGGATCCAAATATTAACATATTATTATATTTGAATTCACCCTAAAAAATATTTCAAAAATACTGTGTTGACTGGGAGAAATACAAATGCATAAAATCCTAGTGAGATAGAATATGATTAAGTCCTTCATAATCTATTCTGCTTCCAAAAAATAAAAATCTACTTAGAGTCTCTGAAAACCCAAGATCTATTATACAATTATATTCTTCTCTGGTCTCTCAGTGACTTACTCAGACAAGATGAGTCCTTTCTTCATAAATCTTTATTAATGTGGTTTATCTCTTGTGGTCCCTCTCTAGTTTTATATCTTAATCAAATTTAAGGCTTAGTCTGGTAAATTCAAACTCATATTGCCCAAAAGAATGCTGTTTGTTTTTTTTTTAAATGGCCACAGTTGTGTGTTCTGTTTCTGTTTCCCTCTAGTAACTAGAAGTGTGTGATGATTCTGAAAACAATGGAAAAAACAAGACATGCTTTCATCATAACCTAGGAGAAAGAAAACTAAGGCTGTTATCTAAATAGCATTATTACGCAAACAAAATTAATGTACCTGAGAGAACTGGGATTATATAGAATTGCTAGGATCAAATGTAATGCCAGCTAAACTACAAAAGAATGATAACACAGTATTACCTATGACGTTCAGCTTTTCTTGAAATTCAATGAACAGAAAAGTGAAAGATAGCAAAGAAAAATAAATTAAGTCATGACCCCACTTGGCCCAAAACTGAGACTTGTGCAATTCTTTTTATATCACAGGACCTTTGCTCCTTGGTAAAATTTATAGCGAAACCATGAATTTTAATGAGAAAATGCATCTTTATTTTCTATAATCTCCAACAAAAATTTATAACACTTTCTCCAATTGCAATATAATATAATCAATAAACCACATAATTATTAGCATACTTGTGATTTTATTCCAATATAAATTACAGATACTTTCACATTGCAGTACAGGTTTTACAGTTATCCCCAAATATTATTTGTGGTCATCAGCTCTTCAAATTTACAATGATCATCAAACTCCCAGCTGTTTCTTGTTACTTAATATATTAGCAAAGAAAAACTGTTTGGTGTAAGTGAACTGAACACCTCAGGGGGGGAAAGGGAAAGGGGGAGGAGGAAGGGGGGTATGAGGGACAAGGTAACAAACAGTACAAGAAATGTATCCAGTGAAACTGTATCCTCTCTGTACATCAGTTTGATAATAAAAATTTGAATATATATATATATATATTAGCAAAGAGACACAAACAAGACAGACATTTCTTTATCATAACACTCTTTAAAATGTTTTCACAAATGATTGAGTATAATTGGTTTCCTTTCTACCCATATGTTCATTACCTTATGCTTTTTTTTCTTCTTTTTTTTTAATTGTCAAACTGATGTACAGAGAGGTTACGTTTCATACGCTAGGCATTGGATACATTTCTTGTACTGTTTGTTACCTCAGAATTTTCTGAAATAAAATGTTAATACATTGCGAATAGGGCCGCTCCAGCTAGAAGGGGTCCAAGGACCATTTGTTCTTTCACTGTGAAATTCTAATCTTTCTGTCTACTTATTAGATGCCTCATTGGCTAAGATATGGCTCACAGATAAACAATAGCAGGAGACTGAAGTAACTGCCAAACAGAGAGGGAGGTAACAATTACAAACAATAGTGAAATTGGAACTCATTAAATGTAACTTCAGGTCAGTGGGTGACTAGGAAAAACTAAGGTGAAACAGAAAACAGATTAAGATGGAATAACAGATTGTCTAGAAAAAAATCCTTGCCCCGAAAATATACCCAGTAGCTAAGATGATGCAGACAACCATCAAAGGGGTACACAGGTGTGGTTTTCCTAGGTTTCACTTGACAGTCATTTCCTTATAGGATTATTAGCACAAGGAACTCTATAGTCACACCAAGGATAATGCTAATGGAAGCATATCATATGCTTGGTATGTACAATTCATGATTGCAGGTGAGACATACAAAGTAAAACCACAGGGTGTGCTTAATGCTGTGGTCCTGTTGCCTGGAGACACATGAACTGTTCATAAATGCACTAGAGCTTCTTAGAGCATCTAAGATGAGACATGTGCATAAGATGAGTTGGGAATTCTACTAGCCATGAGATTTAGGGGTGCAAGGAGATGACTAAGTCTCTCTTAAACTTTAATGCACAAAGGAATCAGGGGGTTTGATTTTTTTTAATGCAAATTCTAGGAATCTCATAAGATATTCTGTGTCAGGAGATCTGGAGTAGGATCTGCCAATTTTTCATCTAGCCAGAACCCCAAATTTATTATGGTGCAGGTTATCTGCAGACAATACTTGGAGAAAAAAAGAGATGAGTCTCCTAGTTGAAGTATTTTGAGTCAAAGAAGTATAAACACTATTTTTGTAACTTCTATATACCCCAGCTCATATAAATGGTCAAGACTCTGCACGTGGGTGTCATTCTAGATGTAGGTAAAGTCTACAGTTTTAAAGGGGTCAATGAGAATGAAGCTTAATGTTAAGGGACAAGAACAGTGAGGCAGGAGTGATCGGGTAGTCTGGTACAACCCTCAAAAGAAATCATTCCCTTGGACCAGACACATAAAAGGTTTACTCTATTAAAAAATGAGATCACCTTGGGGAGCCAATAGCAGAAGCCTTCTAACAGACCTAGGCTTCTACACATAAATAATAGCAGCCCTGAAGTAAAGGTAGGTGGATCCAGAGCAGACGTGAAAATCCTGTGTCCCTAGTTGATACAGCATTTAGGCAACAGTACTTGTCAGCACTAATTTAGATAGACTCTTGGCATATGAGGCATTCTTATGTTCTTTCTGTGAACTTACACAGGGTCCAATTCTGCTGTTTGCTAGCTCCTCTGGAATGATATAAACGGGCCCAAAGGCCTGAATGGCCTACTGATTAATACAGCAGAAATAGAAAGCCTGTATGAATCTCAACAAGGTGGCAGGAAACCTGTCTCAGCCTGGTCACAAATTTAGGTCAAGCCAGTGTCACTTTGAGCATATTGTTAATATTCTTTTCATGTATCACCAGTCACTAAAGAGACTTTCCACTGCACCATTCAAATCTTTTATCCATCATTTCTGTTCAGAGCACAGATAAAAGAGCCTTCCAACCACATCTGTTAAAAAGAAAAACCTACAGAAGAAACAAGTTGGCAAATTAACCCATTATCATGGCTCCTCCAGAAGAGAACCTGCTCTTAGAACTTCAAGAATAGAGAAAACCACTGCCCCTTGTGTTACCTAGATTGTAAGAATCTGACCTGTGATATAAAAGGATTGTCACTAGATAATGCCATTAAGCAACAAAATGATAGATGTTAGTATTTATTGACCCTGTAAGCATCAACCTTCTAGATAAGTGTCAAGTGAAATACTAAATCTGATAGTACGAACCAGTACTTTGGCAAATAAAGTAGTGAAGGTAAAGAGTTGCATTGTCTGGTGTCCATCCTCTGAGGTAATTTTTCATGTAAGAAAACTGGAGCCAAGAGAAGGTGGGTAGCAGGACAGAGACTCAACATTCATGTGAACTAAACATCTTTCTAATGTGCTTTGCAGACTCCAGTATGGGCAATCAGGTATGTGTGTCAATAGACCACGAAGAATGAAGCTTTTTATTGAAAATCCGAACACATGTGGTGAATATAAACCCCAATCACTTACAAGGGACAGAGTTGCAGTGCCTATTTTAAATTTCCCTTGTAAACTTTTGATTCTATTAGTATGAAGAAAATTTAGCACTACTCAATTCATTCCCCTTCCCCTGCTTTAGAAATTATATCTAAGTTGCAGGCAATGATAGCACTGCTGAACAACTAGTCCTAAGTGTGATATGTCCATTCCAGCACCATATGAGAAGTTTGTTATCTTGTTGGAGTATTCCATCCTCAATCCCAAGTGGTGATTTGAATGTCACATTGAGCCACTGTAATCCTTTTTAGCACTAATTAGTGTGTGTGGGTGTTTGTGTGTGCATGCATGCATGCGCACACCCCTGGTCCTATAGGTGCATGCAGTCCCTGAGCCAAACCAATTGAGCCACAACTTCACTTTCAGCTTTTGGGTGGTAAATTGGAGGGAAGAATCTCATGGACTTATTCCCCTGGCTTGCTTCAAAACTGGATCTTCAAATCTCAGCCTCCTGAGTATCTAGGATTATAGGTGTGAGCCACTGACAGCAGCGCTAGTTACTTTTAAGATGGGGTCCTGCTTCTTGCTTGGCTGGGCATCTGAATCATAATGCTTCGTTATTTCTTCGTATGATGTAACTGGAATGGCAGATACATGCTACTATGCCCAGCTTCATCTGTTGGATTCTATGAACTGTTTTTCCCAGCTGGCCTTGTTCCATAATCCTTTTGATCCCATTCTCTGAAGTAGCTAAAATTACAAGTGTGAGACACTGGTGCCCAACACTTTCTAGTTGGTTGTTCTCTTGAAGACTGATGCAGAGTCTGAATCATCCGATGTCATGGAGAACATTGGGATATGATCCATAGCAACAAATTATGAGGTTTTCTCTGCAGCTGTCTCCTCTATTGCACCTCTCACAGCTCTCTCTAGGTACATCCTCTCCACTTTTAGATCTCACAACACTTCTTTGGAGATTTGCTGTTAGCCCACAGCAATGCCTGGGAGACAAAAATAGGCTTTTTATTTTCTTTCTAGAAGGCATCATCTTCACATTACACAAGTCTAATCCCATCCAGAGGAGCATTTCTGGTTGGGGAGATTTCTTGTGCACCCTCTCCTCTCTGGAGCTCCCTCTGACTTCCTAACTCCATTGATATTTAGAAATAAAATTAAAGAACAACTGCTATATTTTTTTCACTATTCAAACCTCACAACTAAAACAATGAAAGAGCGAGAATGGTCTCAGGACAGGAGTGGGGCTAGGAACAAGTTGAGGTAAAAATAAATGTCTGTATGTATCCTTCCTTCTGTAGCCTATTACCAATGATTATAACAGAATAGTAATGGCCAATAGAAAATGAGGAAATACAAGGGACTCCACAGGGGGGCCTTTGGATATTATCAAGCTATGAAAAACATTAGTTTTAAATGACATTAGACAATATGGTGCAGAGCAAGATCTCAAACAAATGTAATCAGTTTATATTTGATATCATAGTTATGTCTTATTTTTTCAGTTGCTCAACTTTACTAGTCTATATTTTTCTCATATCAGTTTTGTGCTTTTCCTGCAGGGCTAACCATTCTTGATTATTTGATCTTTGTATGAAATCATCAAGAGTACTTAAATTAATACTATGTTAGATTAGTATTAACTTAGATTACTACTAAATTAGATTACAATTTAGTATTAATCTATCCATTCAACAACCCTTTAAAGCATTATAAATCCTTTAGAACAAGAAGGAATGTCATTTAATTTAACCCTTGCTCAATATAGTCTACAAATGAGTTACATTGTCAATAACTACAAAATGTTATGCACGGGGCTGGGAATGTGGCCTAGTGGCAAGAGTGCTTGCCTTGTATACATGAAGCCCTGGGTTCAATTCCTCAGTACCACATAAACAGAAAAGGCCTGAAGTGGCGCTGTGGCTCAGGTGGCAGAGTGCTAGCCTTGAGCAAAAAGAAGCCAGGGACAGTCCTCAGGCCCTGAGTTCAAGCCCCAGGACTGGCAAAAAAAAACAAAACAAAACAAAAAAAAATGTTATGTGCCGATGGAGGAAATTGTTTTACTGGGATAGGAGGAGTGGTATTTGGATTTAAATTCAAAGCCTCACACTGACAGGACAAGTCCCCTACCCCTTAAGCCACATACCCAACATTTTTGGTTTTTGTTTATTTCTTATAGTGTTGAGCTTTTGCCAGGCCTGGCCTAGACCATGATTCACCTACCTTCATACCATCACTAGCTGGAAATTTGGACATGTGCCATCATGCCTGATTATGGGGTTTGTTTTTGTTTTGGTTGGTTGACTGGTTGGTTTGATTTGGCATCTCTATATATTTTTTGTTTGTTTGTTTACAAGTCTGAGTTTATTTGTTTTCCTTTTTCTTATTTGTTGTCAAAGTGATGTACACAGAGGTTACAGTTTCATACATTAAGCATTGGAAACATTTCTTGTACTGTTTGTTACCTCCTCCCTCATTCCCCCCTCCCCCATCCCACTTTCCCTCTCCCTTCATGAGTTGTTCAGTTGGTTTACACCAAACAGTTTTGCAAGTATTGCTTTTGTAGTCATTTGTCTCTTTAACTTGTGTATCTCGATTTTGATATTCCCTTTCACTTCCCTAGTTCTAATACCAGTATATACAGTTTCCAATGTACTTAGATAAGATACAGTGATAGTGAAGGTACAACCACAGGAAGGAGATACAAGAGGATCATCAACAATAGAAGGTACAGTTTCACATGGCATGTTGAAAGTAATTACAACAGTGATATATCACTCATTTCCATAACATGGAGTTCATTTCACTTAGCATTATATTATGCATTCATAGGAGCATAGCTATTAGGCTTTTGTGATCCTCTGCTGTGACTACCCTAAACCTGTGCTAATTATTCCCTATGAGGGAGACCATAGAGTCCATGTTTCTTTGAGTCTGGCTCACGTCATGTAGGATAATTGTTTCCAAGTCCTTCCATTTCCTTATAAATGGAGCAATGTCATTCTTTCTGATAAAGGCATAGAATTCCATTGTGTATATGTACCACATTTTCCTGATCCACTCATCTACTGAGGAGTATCTGGCCAAAAGACCACAAACAAGAACACACTAAAGCCACCAGCACAACAGTGTTCATCGCAGCACAATTTGTCATAGCTAAAATATGGCATCTATATTTTTTAATTCATGCTTGTACTTTCTAAGGAAGTACTTGACCACTTAACCCATACTTGCCCGTTTGACTTCTAGTTATCTTTCAGATAGGGTCTCTTATTTTTGCCTTGAAGAATCCTTGGACAGATATCCTTCTACCTATGCCACCCATAGAACTAATAACTAGCATGCACCATCACATTGGGGCACAGATTGTTTTGTTTAGGGAGGTATTACTAACATTGTATGTAGGCTAGCCCATGTACATAAAGTATAATTCTCAATTTCCACCTCCTGCATAGCTGGAGTAATAGGCATGAGGCACTATGCCCAACTTTGTTTATTTTTTTTTAGATAAAGTCTCAAACCAGGCTGATTTGTACTATGACCTTACTATAGCCATAAACTAAGGTTTTCAGATGCTATCTTCTAGAATTTGCAATATAGGTTAAGTTATGATACTTACCTTTGACTGTAGGACAAAGAACTTTTCAGAGTCCAGTTCAAAGCATGTCCAAAAGACTCATTCTGTGATACTTTTCAGAAGATCAACTAGAAGACTATTGCCACTCCTGTTCATTTGAAAATAAAAATGAATTTTCCACAAACTCCCCAGTCATCCAAACAGATCTTCTGAGCAGATTTTTCAAGGTAAAATCTGCATGCTCCATGACTTCTTGCTTCCAGACAAGAAACATTTTTGTGGTCCAAATCATGAATTAGATGGTACCTGGGCCAAAGTTAGAGAGGCAGAGTTTAAAGCAAACTTTTCTTCACACAGTTAGTTCCTCCTTCTCCTGACTATTAGATTTTTATTTATTACAGCAGATTTATCATGTGCTAGATAATTTCACATTCATGGCTTTTCTAGTGTTCAATTTATCAAGGAGAGTGCTGCCACATCGTCCTGTATTTTATCATAAGTACCATCAGGGTAAAAGAGACAGGTTCTCTTTCTCCAGCAGTGACTTTGTTGCTAAATCATAATTCATAATGATGTGTCTTCCCAGGGTTCAATTTTTAATGTTGTTTCCCTTTTGCAATGTTTATATAACAGGGAAAAATGAGGGCATTATGTATGAGTCACATCCATATCCCTCATGTGTGTTCTCTACTTGAGAGGATGAAACCAGATAGCTGAAAAGTGCTCAGTGATTCCAGCTACTCATTTTGGATATATTTTGTGAAGTTGTACTTTTCATTATCAATAAAAGACAAATGAGGAGAAAGGTGAAATGGCCTGAAATCATGATTTTCACCCTCCTTTTAGATTTCAAAAGTGAGCTGGCAGTGATACTGTGCATTTATTGTGTAATACACAATTGGTTGGAATCTGGACCCTATAGATTGGTGAAAGGCCAGTATCTATCAGCCAATAAAGCTATTTTCTGTTTATGATACTCTTCACACTGTGAATATGGTTGCTAATAAAAATCCATTTCACTTTAAGATGACCAGAAAATGCTCTCATTTCCAGTTAAGAAAAATGCTTGTTGTTTCTTTGCAACCTCATATACTAATAGAGGGTTCATCTGTGCAAAGATATCATCCAATACCATTAACTCCATACAGAACATTAGCTCTGAAGACACTCAGCTTCATTCCCAGGAAAATTAAATTCTACAACTAAAGGCATTTTTTTTTTTTTTTTTGCCAGTCCTGGGCCTTGGACTCAGGGCCTGAGCACTGTCCCTGGCTTCTTCCCGCTCAAGGCTAGCACTCTGCCACCTGAGCCACAGCGCCCCTTCTGGCCGTTTTTCATATATGTGGTGCTGGCAATTCAACCGAGAGCTTCATGTGTAGGAGGCAAGCACTCTTGCCACTAGGCCATATTCCCAGCCCCAACTAAAGGCATTTTCAATAAGAGCAAATGTTAAAAAGTAGTGATCTTTCCCAAAAAAGTTCAAAGGTTCTCCTTCAAATAACTTCCTAATGAATATGAGAAGGCAATTCGCTAATAGTCAAAAGTCATTGAGACACCAACCTTGTATGACTCCCAAAAAAATACTTCATCTCTCCAAATATAATATATATATATATATATATATATATATATAGTTGCCCACCCTTCCTGTCTCTGTCTGCCCCCTCCCCTCCCCTTACCTCACATTCCCTCACAACACATGCACCAGTTTCCTGGTGTTCATTTTTTTAAATCATAAGTTAGTTTTTCAAAGGAGTTACACCATTAGAATCTTCCCCTATATAAGGACTGTTGATTTCTACCTGTAGAAGCATGCTTTACTGCCCATAGAGGAATCAGCAGAGGAAGCATTTTTTTTTTCTGAAAACTTCACTAACAGCTTAGCCACCTCAATGCTCCAGATTTCCTATCCCCTTAATAGAGTCAATGTGCACCAAAGTTTAGTGAGGACATTACGTTTAGAAAACTCAAACCAAGGTCCCAAAGAGGATGTGCTGGTAATATGTATCTGCCTTTTCTCATTTTATTTCTCTCCCGGGGTGATTTACAAGGTGATAAAAGACTTCAAACTGCAAAAGGTACTTAGTCTGTTAAAAACCAGCTTTTTATGACCCCTTCTTCTTTATAGTACATGTTGTTTCATTAATCAAATGCTTACTCTATTAGAAGTCTCAAATCTTTAAGATAGTGGGACATTTCACTTTTATTGACTTAAAGTGGCATTAATATTTGCATACTTTTTGGCAAGCCACTGGTGAATTCCTAGCATTCAAACTCTTTCCATCCTATGTCTTACTTGATCCCATCTATTTTGAATTAAGCTCTTATTTGTCACTTTTTTTCATCTTATTTTTGGTGGGTACCAAAATAGATACTAAATTATTAACCCATACCCTTTTTCTCCTTAGGTACTTGAAGTCTAGAGTTAGTCACTGATGCCATATTCAAGCTGCTGAGTTGTACTACAATCCGCATCTCTTCTCACTTCAGCATCTTCAGCTTCTGAAGTATAATTAGATGCTTCCACTAATCAGTTTAGAGGAGAGCATTTTCAAAAGAAAAATAAAAGTCACCAGATTCTGGTGGCTCAGATCTGTAATCCTAGATAATCTGGAAATTGAGATCTGAGAATCATACTTCAAAGCCAGCCCTGGCAGGAAAGTCTGTGAGACTCATATCTCTGATCAGAAAACCAGCAGTAGAACTATGGCTCAAAGTAGAATAGCACTACCCAAGAGCAACAAAGCTCAGGGACAGTGCCTAGGCCCTATGTGAAAAAAACAAAATAAATAAACCAAAAACCCTCTAATATTGGTATCTCTGTCTCATTTTCATCATTTTTATAACCAAAATGATTGATTCATTATTTGTATGTTTTTATTTTTCCATTACTTTGAATAAACTAAAGACAGTAAACTCTTGAGTTCCATGAGTGTATAGTTCCAAGGTAACCACCACTGAAGAAAAAGTTCAATACTGGACTGCAGATGCTTGATTTACTTTTCCCACAAGGCCCATACAAGTTATACTAAATGCATGCTGCCTTTCAGCATATCTAAAATTTTCATTTTATCAGTTGAACTAAGCATATTCAATTTTACCTGGCTTTTGGGACACTGCTTGCTACTAAGGAGACACTTTTTGCTTTCTGTTTTTTTACAAAATTCAGTACAAAAACCACTTGGTAGAATATGCAATGATTTAAACACAAACATTAGCATGAGACTGAGTGTCTCTGCATCAGTGGAGCTGTGTGCAGCATGCACAGGACATAGAGCATGAGTAATTCTATGGCAATGAACTCTGAAACTTAGAGGAACCCACTAATGGCTTCTTAGCCTAGAAACTCTGTGACCGATTTTATTTCAGAAAGTTCATTCTATCTTACAGTAATAAATGACTGGGACAAGACTAGAAGAAGAATACCAAGAGGCTACTACTGCTTTAGATAAGTGGTTAATTAAGCTGGGAGACGCAGTGGCATTGGAAATGAAGGGAAGGAATCGATTTGAGAGACATCTATGAAGAAGAACCACAGCAGGATGTGTTGAATGAGATTGAGGGAATTTTCTGGAAAGTGTCTGATAATCTGGTTTAGACAATCCGGTTGATGATGACATACTTAACATGACATGAACACCAAAAGAGAAGATTTAGATATTGAGTCATTGAGAAACTTCCTCTTTTTAAGCCTCAAATAACTGTGAAATCTCCAAGCAATGATTCCCTGTACTCAGTCAAATGATAGGGGAAAATGACAGAGAAAATACCTAGGAATCATCCACATAAATTTTGAGCCTTGAAGCCTGGGACATCTTTAACATAAATGATTACATATGTACCAAATTTACCTAGAAGTTTGGGAGAGTCCTCTTATCATAGATAGCTAGGCAGATATGAGCAGAAATGAGGGAATGCTACAAGAGGCCATTCTCTCTGAAAAAAAGATAGAATAACAAAATCCAGATGATCCACCCTCTGGATAGTGACTATATCTTCCTTAAAACTATATCTTCCTTAAAAAAGTATAGTCTCCATATCAAGGTCACCCATGAACCTGAAGGACATAACAACCATACATGACCTCCCACTGGCCCACTATACTGCAAAGGGAAAAAAGGGTAAAAAGTCCAGGTATAGGATCCAGATGCTGGTCAGCCACCATGTAATTGTCAAACCAGTTGAGGAGGGATAACAAGAGAACCTCTGCTTCACTTATCTAGTAACCCCAACCTATTCAGTGATAAAACTACAGGCCCTGGGAACTTCAAAGCAACTGTTATACTGTTACCATTTAGGCAGTTTGGTTAAATTTCCTGAACTACCTATTCCACCTGTCTCTCCAAGGTCATACTATCACTTCGAATAAAAGCCTCTTTGTTTCTACAACAAAACTCTCTTTTGCTACTGTACTTTGCCTCTTTGTCCTCTATGTTCATGCCTCTGAACAGCACTATAACTTTAGCCACTGAACCACCAAAATCAAGGAACTTCTAAAACAGCTTATCCTCTAATAACAGTTCCAAGAACCTGAAGCTTATCTTTGAACTCTGAAAATAATAAATCCTGTTATATAGAGATGATAAAAGATGATATAGGAATCAATCAAACAATCTTAGGAGATAGAACAACAGTAAATTTAGGACAGAGCTCTAAGAAACACCAGTATTTAAGAAAACAATAGAAGAGATTTCAAAAGCAGATTGAGAGTGAATTGCCCAACTATGGAGAACAACCAAACAAATAAATAAGCAGTGTCCTGGAGGACAGAGTATCTTTAAATTAGCACTAGTTATTCTACTCTTTTCTTGTTTCTGCAAAACAGGTTGGCATATTCTTTAAATACAGAAGGCTCCTATTTCTTTTGTATTCCTGGTGTCTAATTGATTCACATGCAGCAAATATCCCATTCAGACAGTCTTTGTTTAATTTTAGAGATAATGAAGACGAAGTAGTCTAAGCCTGATAAGGCTTCAAATTTTAGTAAAATAGCAATAACATAATGAATATGTACAAACCGATGGCATTCTGCAGTATCATAAACTCAATGACAAAGGCCAAGAAGTAAAAGCATTACAGACAGAGGAATTTTAACTGTTTAACAGCTATTGGAAGAACAAACCAATCTGTTTATGGTGAAACTTTGATTCAAATCAAAGTAGCAGTTTTTCAGGACCACTGCACCTTGTTTATCTATACACTTCTGGGGACTGTTGACCTCAATCAATCCAAAGTAACAACTGCTTCTACGGACTGCCCAAAGCTCAATATTGTCCTATTTACAGCCTATGTAGGTTATAGAACTTTCCTTCCCCAAAAGTTTATAAGAAATACTCCCAGCTGTCTTTGGTCCAGCAGACCTTTTGAATCTGCCATGGGCATGTGGTAGGAACTTGTCCCAAAACCTGGTCCTTTCTTTCTCTGGTTATTAGCTATATTAGCTCAACAAAACTTTTATTACCAACACTCTTTGATCTCGAGAGTTTTGGTGTAACAAGCTATGGGACTGTTGGTCTAACCTGGATTAGAACACAATCTGCCCTAAATGTGTGTTTGTGGAATTTGCATGTAAAACCCTATCATAAATAAACATGAGCTTATATTTCTTCAAGCAAAAGATGATGTCGACTATCCAAAATACTCGTGACACAGCTGAAAAGTGTTTGAGCTCACAACTAGGAGAACTGGATTGGAGTTTCAGTTCTGTCACAAATTTATAGTATTGTACTTCACTGAGTCTAAGATTCAAACTTTGATTTGTATTATGTGTTCTACGCCATTATGGCTGAGTAACAGGGATTCTAAAGATTGAAAGGTACATGGGCACTGATTGCAAATGATCTCTAAATTGTATTTGACAACTCATTCCTTATATGTTGCAGAACACACGCCATTGTTACCAACTTTGCAAACCTGCCAACATATAATTAGCTTTACAAAAGATGGATTCTTTCTTTTCTGAGTAGAGTTTCCCTGATTATTTTGGCCAGTGAACCAATGTCTAAGAGTGGGTTACTGTGATTAATTGCCAAAAGATTCTAATCTATTATCTACCACCATTCAACTGCTAATGGGAAGGGAAAAATGAGTAAATTTATCACTAATGTAAGCCCAGCACAAATAATCATGCTTTTCTTTATATAAAAAAACCAAATTCATTGAATATATTTAGAGTATTAGCAGGAAAATAAAACTTGACCTTAACAACAAACAGATGGCATTCCCCTTTCTGTGATTATGTATACTTTTGAAGTTTTAAAGAACACCACACAACACTCATGTTTTCAATTCTTTTTCCAACAGAGACAGACAACAAATGTTTTTTTTTCTTTGTAACTGATTGCTCTTCCACTCCAAGCCTATGCTGTGAGTTCATCTCAGCAAAACAAGAAGAAATAAACCTCAACAACTTCTTTCTTTGGCATTCACAAAATACTTGACTAAATTAAAATCATTGCTTGTCTAACTCACTTCTCCCTATTTCCTTTCTTCAGAGTGAAGTAGGGAAAAGGCATTCAAAGAGACTGGATCCAATTAAACTATCTTTGTCTTCTTCTGTTGAAGAAATTTACTACACTGATAAATATTAAGTGTACATGGACTTTTGTCTCCCTGTTTTCTTAGCGGTATCTCTTCTGCCCAAATTGGGGGAATGCCCATTCATTCAGATGGGGTGTTTATTACCTTTCTCCAAAGCTGAGGATTCTCTGTAAGTCTAGACAAAGAAAAGAATCATGTTTTCCTTTAAAATGCATAAAAATTTAAAACTGCTGCTAAGAAAAAATACTGTTAAGAAAAGAATGTCAGAAAAAGAAAGGAATCATGTTTTAATTTAAAATGCATAAAAATTGAATTTATGGTTAAGAAAAAATGCTATCCTACCATTTGATTTGGGGTAAGCCAAATTGTTCAAATGAGTGGTCATAGTCAGACTCTTATCTCCAAATAACCACCAGAAAACCAGCAGTGGCACTGTGGCTCAAGTGATAGAGTGCTATCCTGGAACTGAAGAGCTCAAAGATAATGCCCAGACCCAGAGTTCGAGCCCTACAACCACAACAAAAAAAGAAGTGCTCAAAAATTCTATCACAATATACTCCAGGTTTGGCTCATAGACTCCATTTTTAATTCTTCCCACAGATTCTACTACCATTCTTTTAGTTTTTAGTACAACAAATTAAGTTTGTTTTCTCCTTCAGGATCCTGTTGGGCCTCTCTCTCTCTTTCTCTTTCTCTCTCTCTCTCTCCCCCCCCTTTCTCCATTTGCTTTTTCTTAAAAGCTCTTCTTTGCCATGCCTTCTAGCTTTACAACCCATCAACCCCCATATCTTACACCTTCTCATACTTGATGATGTATAATGCATATAATCACATTATATGGGAATCTTTGTTCCATACAGAGTAAAATTGTCTCCCTTACTAGACTGAAAATTCTTTCATGTCAGGAACTATACTATTTTTATCCACACAGCCAGCATTATGGCTACCAAAGAGTAGGTTATCAAAAAATATATACATTAACACTCCTTGTGGACCTCAAAGATATGATTGCTTCCCTCAGGATGTATTTAATCAAAACCCATTGTCTTTGTAGTTTTTAACCCTAAACATTAGACTGACTGACAGATCTAAAGTAACCTATTACACATGAGTCCAGTAGTAATTATATATCTCTACAAAAGCCCTAAAGATATATAGCATATACAGAGATCCACAATGAAAGTTGGTGCACGTTGTAGTCACATCGCAATAGATCACACTCACATGCCAGTTTGTTCTTCTGTACATTGATGCTGTTTTACAAATAATTATATTCTCTTTTTTTGCCGGGCTTGGAGCTTAAACTCAGGGGATGAGCACTGTTCCTGGCTATTTTGCTCAAGGCTAGCACTCGACTTCTTGAGCCACACCACCACTTCTGGCTTTTTCTCTTCCTGTGGTGGTCAGGAATAGAACTCAAGGCTTCCTGCATACTAGGCAAGCACTCTACTGCTAAGCCACATTCCCAGCCCTATGTATAGTTGTATTCATAAGTCAATAATTGAAAATATCATTTAGGAATCCCCATTAATCAATACACATGGTAAACACACCAAGGTATCTGTGGGACTCAACATCCATTAGCTGAGGTCTGCAATAGACAGGTGTCTCTGAACACCTAGCCTGGTAGTTCCCAAAGAGCCTTCTTTTGACCTTTGTGTTTTCTACTATCTTGCACAATTACTTACACATTGAAGACTTTCAATGAATGAAATGCTTTGTATTATTAATACAAAACCCTCAGTGTTGGGGTGTTTTTTCTGCCCCGGCTCAGATGCTTATTTCTTTCTCTCTTATTACCATCCGTATCGTCCTCTCCCCTAACCCTCGGCCTGCAGGTAAGTTAGAGTGAGACGTAGGGGTCACTCCGGCCTGGCGTGCGCGTGACCTACGTGGTAATGTGACCGCTATCCTTCCCTGGGAGCTAGCGTACATAGACCACGGAGTAGGCTTCTGAGAGCGAACTAACTTTATTGAGGGAAGGTCAAGGGGAGATGATTCCGAAGGAAGGGGGTTGGCCAGGATTCTGATAGGCTGTGAGCTGTCACGTGACCCCCAAGGGGCTGCCGTCACTCTGATCGCGCCGAACCAGGGCGGGGCTGGTAGGCGCCGGGCTGGCTGCCAGCTAAGTCGGGGGTCTATTTGCCCAACCGGTTTCTCCGGATTCCAATGTAGAGAGGGTGGAAGGGCCGCATTCCCCAGCTGGGGGAGGTGCATCAAGCCCCTTCCATCAAGGCGAGAAAGATGGACCCCAACACCTCAGCTTCTCTGAAGTAATCATAATGAAGTTGAAAGCATCACCAAATGAATATAAAAAGATGCCTGTTTTTAAAAGCAATAGCCTATCAAGATGGCTTGCTTCTAATTTATCTATTTTTTCCTGCTCAAAAATAAGTAGGCACCTTTTTCAGAGGTTATCATCTTCTATATTTCTTTGGGTGAAAATTGTCACAGAGAAATCAAAGTGCACATTCTCAGAGCCAGTCAAAGCCTTATAGAATCTGACTTCAAATGGCATGGGACTGGAAGCTTGGATATACTTTCTCAAAGTTTTCATTCTAACCTTATCCTTCCTTTACTGTATTTTTTTAATATATATATTATTATCAAACTGAATTACAGAGAGGTTACAGTTTCATACATTGGGCGTTGGATACATTTCTTGTACTGTTTGTTAACTCATCCCTCATTCCCCCCTCCCCCCTCCTCCTTACCGTTCCCCCCCCGAGTTGTTCAGTTCATTTACACCAAACAGTTTTGCAAGTATTGCTTTTGTAATTGTTTGTCTTTTTTACCCTGTGTCTCTCGATTTTGGTATTCCCTTCCAATTCCCTAGTTCTAATACCAGTATGCCCGGTTTCCAATATACTCAGATAAGATACAGAGACAGTGTAGGTACAATCACAGGAAGGTGATACAAGAACACCATCAATAATAGAGGCAACAGTTACATATGGCACGTTGAAAGTAGTTACAACTATGATATAACAATCGTTTCCATAACATGGAGTTCATTTCACTTAGTATTATCTTATGTGTTCATAAGGGTATAGCTATTGGGCTATTGTGATCCTCTCCTGTGACTTGCCTAAACCTCTGCTAATTATTCCCAATAAGGGAGACCATAGAGTCCATGTTTCTTTGGGTCTGGCTCACTTCAAGTAAGTATAACTTTTTTCAAGTCCTTCCATTTCCTTACAAATGGGGCAATGTCATTCTTTCTGATAGAGGCATAAAATTCCATTGTGTATATGTACCACATTTTCCTGATCCATTCTTCTACTGAGGGGCATCTGGGTTGGTTCCAGATTCGAGGTATGACAAATTGTGCTGCGATGAACATAGTTGTGCTGGTGGCTTTAGTGTGATTATGTTTGTGGTCTTTTGGATAGACACACAAAAGTGGGGCTGCTGGGTCATAGGAGAGTTCTATGTTTAGCCTTCTGAGGAATCTCCATACCACTTGCCAGAGTGGCTGAACCAGTTTACATTCCCACCAACAATGAAGCAGGGTTCCCTTTGGCCACATCCCCTCCACCAGTTGTTATTGTTAGTTTTATTGATAAAGGACATTCTTACTGGGGTGAGATGGAATCTCAATGTTGTTTTGATTTGCATTTCTTTCATGGACAGTGATGTAGAGCACTTGTTCTTGTGTCTCTTGGCCTTTCTCTTTTCCTCATCAGAGAAGTCTCTTTTTAAGTCTCTAACCCACTTGATGAGGGGGCTATTGGTTCTTTGCGGTTTTGATTTGGAGGAAGTTAATTTTTTTAGTTCTGCATAAATTTTAGATATGAGGCCTTTGTCCATTGAATGGCCAGTAAAGATCTTCTCCCAATCTGTGGGCTTTCTGTTTATCTTGTGAGCTATGTCTTTTGCCATGCAGAAGCTCTGCAGTTTGATGTAGCCCCATTTGTCCAACCTTTCTTTGATTTGTAGCCTTTCTGGGTGTTTGTTAAGGAAGTTCCATCCTGCGCTAAAGAGCCCAAGTGTTTCTCCTACTCCTTCCTTTAGTGTTTTCAGGGTGTCTATTTTGATTTTGAAATCTTTGATCCATTTGGAATTGATTTTGGTGAAAGGTGACATATAAGGATCTAGTTTTAGTTTGTTGCATGTGCTAATGCAGATTGGCCAGCACCATTTGTTAAAGAGGCTATCTTTCTTCCATACTATTGTTTTAGCTCCTTTATCAAAGATTGAGTAGGCGTAGTTCTGTGGGTTCATTCCTGGGTCTTCAATTCTGTTCCATTGGTCTTCAGGCCTGTTCCAGTGCCAATACCAAGCTGCTTTTATTACTATAGCTTTATAATACAGCTTGAAGTTGGGTGTTGTGATTCCTCCAGCACCGTTCTTTCTGCTTAGGATTGTTTTTGCTATTCTAGGCCTTTTATTGTTCCATATGAGTTTCAGGTTTGCTTCCTCTATTTCCTTAAAGAAGGGTGTTGGGATATTAATGTGTATTGCATTGAATTTGTAGATCGCCTTTGGCAATATTGCCATTTTGATTATATTAATCCTCCCAATCCAGGAGCATGGGAGGTTTTTCCATTTCCTTATTTCTGCCTTAATTTCATTTTCCATGTTTTTAAAGTTCTCATCGTAGAGGTCTCTCACTTCTTTGGTTAAGGTTATTCCTAGGTATTTTATGTTTTGGGGGGCTATTGCAAAAGGAGTTGCTTTCCTGATTTCAGCCTCGGTCTTCGGGTCATTAGCATAGAGAAAGGCCATTGATTTTTGACGGTTTATTTATATCCTGCAACTTTGCCAAAGTTTTGGATCAGCTCTAGTAGCTTGGGGGTAAAGTCTATGGGGTTCTTTAGGTATAGGATCATGTCATCTGCAAAGAGAGAAAGTTTAACTTCATCTTTTCCTATTTGGATCCCCTTTATATTTTCTTCTTGCCTAATTGCTCTGGCTAGGAATTATAGTACTATGTTAAAGAGAAGGGGAGAGAGTGGACATCCCTGTCTGTTGTGGGGCTCTGGACCCCCTTCCCCCTATCTCCCAGGGGGATGCCTGAATCCCAAACTATGAAAGAACACTCAGCTTTAACCTCCAGCCCGCAGAAGGAACAAAACGTGTTCTTGTGGATTGTGCTGAGCTGAGGAGAAGGTTGCCGAGGCCCCCGTCCCACCCATCCCCCCTCACATGTCAGGAACAGGGGCAGAGAGAGGCATCGGGGAGACAATTCGATGGTCCATACATTTCCCCCTTCCAGAGGGCGGGCAGAAGAATTTATTATGGTGACAAAGGTGGAAGGGGAGGACTTGGGGTGACTAGCTAATTGGCTGAGCTGGGCTGCCCATCAGGTGATGTCATGAAACTTCTTCTGTGGGCGGGGACCACAATCCCCCAAGGGCCAGGCCTCTGCCATTAGACACGTGGCCAGGCCGAGAAGTGGGGACCTCTTGTTTCTCTTCTGGTTGAGGCCGGAAGGTGAGAAGGGTTCCCTCCCACACTGCCCCAGGGCTGGGGGAAGGGCAGCGTGAATCTCCAATATCTGCTCTTTTTTTGTTTTTTAAATTAGCAGGGAGTGCTGTAAACGCATGTCATATGTGGGCATGAGGCAAATGCTGACATAAGATATGTATGTGGGGCCCCTTCCACAAAAGGGGTGAAGGGTAGGTAAGGGGCCATCCTTGTGACTTAGTCCAGAGAAGTCTGGGTCCTTAGTGCTTCTGTGCCATTCAAGATAATGCGGGCATCATTCCTCTTTTGGCGTGAGGTAGAAGCAGGTTGAAGCTTTGGAATCTCTGGTAGTTCACAGTAGGTGGTAACGCTATCAACGTTGTGTGCAGGCAGGCTTCCTATATTCTCTTGGAAGAGCAGAAGAAATCCAGTATGGTCCTTGTTTTCCTAGAGAAGGCAACAAGACATTTCTCCAGAGCAAGTGCTGTGGGTTTAGTTTTCCAATCTGGAAAGGCACATACAATGTTCCATCCCACACTGATTTGGGATGATTTAAATTTTTTTGTTATTTAATATAAGCATAACTATCCTTAATTAATCCTGGGGGCTACCTCCCCCTCTTTTGTTTTTTAAAATTATGACACCAGTGGGCACCAGGCAGGGAGTATGGGTGAAGGTCTTTTCTTCTGTAGCTACTTCCTGCTCAAAGGGGGCAACGTAATCAAGGCCCCCTGATCAGCCTGGCACCGTCCAGTGTGGCTGGCAAAAGTTCCCATCATTACCACGAGAATGGTCACTAGGGCCAGAGAGTGGCATGGTCTCCTCTGGCCAACTCCTGCATCTTGGGCATACCCAGAAGTTTTCAGGGCTGGGGCCTCCAGGGTTCAGGTCTGTGTTACGGTGACGGCTATGAACAGCAAATTCCCAGGTGGTGATCTCAGCAAGAGATTTTATTCTGTTAAAAGAGAGTTTTGCAAAGGTCAGGCAAAAGATTGATACGTTTATAGGGCTAGTTAACATGAATGGCGTAGAACATACCCTGGGCATAAGCCAGGAAAGTTCCAGTTGGAGCATAAACCCAATTGTAAAATGAACAGGTAAGGAGAAATGACTGAAAGAAGTGTTTAGTGATAGAAAACCAGTTTGGTGTAGCCAGTCAAAGGCAAAAAAATAAATATATATACATATATACAACTGGCAGAAAAAAAGGAAAATGGACAGGTATTACCTCTCTCAATTTCCTGGCTCTCGTCCGATTTGAAAGGGCAAGACAAGGCAGCTCCGTTTAGGATATGACACCATTCTCCTCTCACTCCACTCCATATTCCTGTCTCCTGGACTGGCTAAGTCCCAGGACTTTTAGCACGTGTTGCCTGGATGGCATGCTCCCATCCGCATTTACGGGTTTTGAACTCGGGGCCTGAGCTGTCTCTGAGCACTTCTGTTTGAGGCTAGTGCTCTACCACTTGAGCCATGGCGCCGCTTTCAGCATTTTGCTGGTTCTCTTGAGCCAAGCTCTCAATCTGGCTCTCTGCTGGTTAACTGGGAGGTGGAATTTTAGAGAGATTATTTTTTTTTGCCCGGGCTGGCTTTGAACTGTATCCAAGGAGTTTTAGACATAAAAGCCCTTTTTATTTTTAATTGGAGTAACAAGGAAAACAACAGAGATAATTCATTTGTGACTTGTTGAGAGCTGACCAAAAACTGCTTGTTAAGGTTTTGCTGTAACACTTAGAGAACATGAGATCTATTTGCCATCAATCTGAATCTCGCCATTTGATCTTACCGGCAGGAGAAAGAGAACACAGATAAATGACAACCGGGGGCAAAAGGTTAAAGCAGTGTGGAATTTTCAGTTTTAGCAGTGGCTGCGCCTTTCATCCCAAATTGGCAGGTTCCATGCCATGCGATGAAGAGATCTGGGTAAGGCTGCAGTGGCATCTCTGGATAGACTGTCATATCTTGTCTTGGGTTACCTGCAAAATTTCTACACAGACTGGTTGATATTTAAAATCCCCCCAGCATTAGAGACCAAGGAATCGTTAGTAGTGAAATCAGGCAGCTTGGGAACAGACAGCTAGCATACCCGTTGGACCTGCATCCTAGGAAGCAAAATGTTTAATTTGGGGTCAGAAAAATTTAGATTAATAGTCACATTTGTATGAAATGATTCCAATTTCTTGATCTTGAGACTTTATGAGAATATAGGAGAGAAAAATGGGAAGGTAAAATCTTAATTTATCCCAAAGAACTGTCAGGGCTAGATGTACACTTGACTTTTAACACACTGAATATAAAAAAATAATGTACTGGTTTTATTTAATTGTACTTATACCACATGCTGTATTATTTGAACCTTTGAGTTTTTCTTAGACATATTTGTTTGCACCCGAACACGACCGGTTTGGGTTGAAAACCTATTTTTGTTTTGCTTTTAAGTTTTACCAGAGAGACATAGAGACACACAGACACACATATGAACCTTGAGCGTTCTTAAAATTGCTTTTCTGAGTGGCCATTTAAGTTTTCTGGAATTCCAGTGGCAAATGGTGTTAATTTGCCCATAATAGAACCACGTGGTTGAATAAAAAAGCAAGAGAAACCTTTTCTAGGAAGTAAAAACTTTCACAGTTTATCTGGCAAGGAAATGAAGAAGCCACATTTTGAAAAAAAAGAAAAGAACCAGTTTGGAGACAGGACATGAACAAAACACAGACACATGGCGCGGCTTAATACAGGTGGATATCTTTAGGCCGCCCCGCCCAGCCCAGGGGAGTCTGGCACGCCCATCACCTGGGGGATGGGTGGGACTCCACCTTCAAGAGTTTTTGGAACCTTGAGGGAACCAAGATGGAGGAATCTATTGCCCACCACGTGCATTGACCAGCTAGAGAAAACAGGATTTAGCCAACAACAAGCAGAACTTAACCAAATCTCCAAGCTTAATAAACATCTATAACATGAGCAGAAAACCTTTCTTTGCATCTTTTAAATCAGTTTTTTAAAATCACATCAGACAAGCAAACTTTCCATCCATCCAGGAAAAAACTCCTCCAGTTTTTGGTATCTTTGAACTGGTAATTATAGGAAATCCAACCAAATTACTTATTGCTGTATCAAAACTCTTTGCTTGCCTTTTTTAAATATCTCCAATTACTCCATTTTAGTCAGAAATCTTGGGCTTTTTCCTTGTTTTAACCCCGCCTGCAGCTGTAAGTCCGACACAGAGAGAAAACGTGCAGGGAAGCACAGCGTGTGGGGGGGGGGGGTCCTTCAGCCCCGCCCAGCTGTAGCAAGACTGTTAGTCTCTTGAGTCACCACCCAGCTGTGGTGGGAAAATTTGGAATCTCTTTTATCTGTTAACCAAGTTTAGAATTTAGCCCACAAACTCAAAGTTAATGAACCTCCGACTAGCGAACATTGACAAAACCAACAACCCTTTTGTTCCCTTTAAAGCAGATTTTCCAGCCTTCCCAAGCCTCAGAGGCGGGGGGGGGGGGGGAGGGAACCAGCATAAAACAGTTCCCACTCAAACTCTGCCGCTGCCATGCAGCGGCAAAATAAACGTAAGGGAAGGGAGGGGGCCAGGGCAGGGGCGAACCGCCCCGGGCGCCCCAAGCATGCAATCACCGCTGCCTCCATGTCCCCAAGTCAGGTGCTCACCACCGCTCGTGAATCCGAGCGGAGCCCCCGGCCCATGGCCACGTGGAGCCCAAATGCTCTCCACGCGCCCCACCTACCATTCGCAGATCGGGACCTGGAAACGCCAGGTGGGCAAGGGCTCCCGCCACCATCCCCAGCCGCGTCTCTGTAGGACACGCGCCCCGCTCCCCCCTGCTCAGCATGAAGCCACGATTCGCAAAGCCTCCCACGAGGGTGGCAGAAAATCCGCTTCTCTCTCTATGCTTCTGCCCCATCTGGATGGGCACGACCCTCCTCTGAAAACCCACTTACTCAGCGCAGAGTCCATGTTTCTTTGGGTCTGGCTCACTTCACGTAAGTATAACGTGCGTTTCCACCCCACGATCTGGCTCCATAGGTTGGGCGGCTCTGGACCCCTTCCCCCTATCTATCAGGGGGATGCCTGAATGCCAAACTATGAAAGAACACTCGGCTTTAACCTCCCGCCCGCAGAAGGAACAAAACGTGTTCTTGTGGATTGTGCTGAGCTGAGGAGAAGGTTGCCGAGGAGAAGGTTGACTGGCGTATATTGAACCAACTTTGCATCCCTGGGATGAATCCACTTTGATCATTATGTATGATTTTTTGATGACCTGTTGAAGTTGATTGGCCAGAATTTTGTTGAGAATTTTTGAGTCTATGTTCGTCAGAGAAATCGGTCTATAGTCCTCTTTCTGTGATGAGTCCTTGCATGGTTTGGGGATGAGGGTTATACTGGCTTCATAGAATGTGTATGCTAGTGAACTTTCTCTTTCAATTTCATTGAAGAGTTTGAGAAATATTGGAGTGAGTTCTGTTTTGAGGGCCTTGTAGAGTTCTGCTGTGAATCCATCTGTACCTGAGCTTTTCTTGGATGGGAGATCACTTATTGCTGTTTCTATTTCAGTGCTGGATATGGGTCTGTTTAGAAGGTTTAAATCTTCATGGTTCAGTTTGAGGATATGAATTTTTTCTAGGAAATTATCCATTTCTTCCAAGTTCTTGAATTTGTTGGCATAAAGGTTTGCAAAATAGACCCTTATTATGGTCTGAATTTTGGTTGTTTCTGTGGTGATGTTACCTGTTTCATCTCTTTTCTTGTTTATTTGAGTGTGCTGCCTTCGTTTTTTGGTCAGGTTTGCTAGGTGTCTGTCTATCTTGTTGATTTTTTCAAAGAACCAACTCTTTATTTTGTTGATTCTTTTGATTTTTTTTATCTCTAATTGATTTTATTCTGATTTGATTTTAATTATTTGCTTCCATCTATTGACTTGGAGTTTGGCTTGTTGTTCTCTTTCAAGGAAATTCAGGTGCTTCCTTAAATGATTGAGTTGCTGTTTCTCCAGTTTGTTGGTGTATGCATTCAGAGATATAAATTTTCCTCTGAGTACTACATTTGCTGTGTCCCAAAGGAGCTGGTACTTTGTGTCCTCATCTTGGTTGACTTCCATAAACATTTGAATTTCCATTTTAATTTCTTCAGTGACCCACTGATGGTTCAGCAGTATGTCGTTTAGTCTCCATGAGCTTTAGGATTTTCTGTGGTGGTTGTTTGTGTTGAGTTCTAATTTTATTCCATTGTGGTCTGAGAGAATGCAGGGAATGGTTTTGATACTTCTGAATTTGTACAGATTTTCTTTATGCCCTAAGATGTGATCTATTTTTGAGAATGGTCCATGTGCCGCTGAGAAGAATGTGTATTCTGTTGTTGCTGGGTGGAATATTCTGTAGATGTCCATTAAGTCTAGTTGGTCAATGCAGATGTTTAGTTTTGTGGTTTCTTTGTTCAGTTTTTGGCGTGTTGATCTGTCCAGAGGTGATAGTGGAGCGTTAAAGTCCCCAACTATCAATGTGTTTGGGTCTATGATTGTTTTTAGAGTCAGTAGTGTTTGTTTGATGAAGTTGGGTGCTCATATATTTGGTGTGTAAATATTTAGGATGGTTATATCTTCCTGTAGGAGAGATCCCTTTACTAGTATGTATTATCCTTCTTTGTCTCTTCTTACCTTTTTTAATTTGAAGTCAATTTTGTCTGATGCTAGGATTGCAACTCCAGCCGGCTTATGGGGGCCATTTGTTGATAGATTTGATTCCAGCCTTTCACTTTTAGAAGATGTTTACTTTTGCTGGATAGATGTGTCTCTTGGAGGCAGCAGAAAGATGGATCTTGATTTTTGATCCAACTTATGAGCCTATGTCTTTTGATTGGCAAATTAAGTCAATCAATGTTGAGAGTTAGGATTGAGAGCTGATCATTTGTTCCTTTCATTATCCCTATCTTGTTAAAGGCTGAGCCTCCCCATTTGTTGATCTGATATTCTGGTTTACTATTTAGGGTTCGTTTCTCTGTCTGCATTGGGATCTTGATTATTTTCCCTGTTTAGTAAATTTTTGAGGATTTTGTGTAACGATGGTTTGGTGGAGATATATTGTTTCAGTTTTTCCTTACTGTGGAAGACTTTTATTTGACCTTAGGCTATGAATGTGAGTTTATCTGAGTACAATATTCTTGGTTGGTAGTTATTTTTATTTAGGGTTTGGCATACCTCATTCCAGCCTCTCCTTGCTTTCATGGTCTCTGCTAAGTCTGGGATAATTCTGATTGCTTTTCCTTTATATGTGATTGTTTTCTTCTCCCTAGAAGCTTTAAGGATTCTTTCCTTGTACTCTACTGATCCTGTTTTGATCACAATATGTCGGTGGGATGTCCTATTCTGGTCTGGTCATTTTAGGGTTCTAAATGCTTCTTGTATCTGTATAGGCCTTTCCTTCTGGATATTTGGGAAGTTCTCGGCTATTAGTCTGTTAAGTAGGATGCCTATTTCATTAACTTCCTTATCCAGGTTTTCCTCAATAGCTATTATCCTTAAATTGGGCTTCCTGATTGTATCTTGAATCTCCTGGAGTGATCTGTTATGTCAATTGGATTGGTTTTGTATTGATTTTTGATCTTCCACCATAGATTCTAGGTAATCTTCAGCTCCTGAAATTCTATCCTCTGCTTCAGTTAGTTGGGACTGTAGGCTACCTACTTGATTTCGAATCTCTTTTCCTTCTGACTGGACTTTCCTGATGATCTCCATGTCCTTGCTATACATATCTGTTAGGTCCTGCATGGACTTCTTTACTTCATTTACTTCATTATATTGGTTTTGAGTGTTGTCTCTCAAATCTTTTACCTGGGTAGCAGCTATCTTTTCATTTGACTCTTGAAGTTCATTTATCTTTCTATTTGTGGAGGCCATGAAATTCTCCATTAATTTTTGCTTTGCCTCCTCACGCTCTAGAATAATTGACTGAAGAGATTCAAACTTTTCATTTATCATATTTACCAGTAGACTTTGTAGAGCATTTTGAGGGTTCTCTTTTATGTCTTTGATTGACTGCTCTGCTTCCTGCTTGTTTTGAGTGGGAGATAAGACTCCATTGTTTGCCATCTTTCTTGTGTTTCTTCTGCCCATTAGGATTGGGAAAGCCAATCTACAAGCACCTGTGAGCACTGTTTAAGACCCAAAGCAGACCTTACCAAGCACTGTTGTATAAATCTTAGACCCTCACAATTATATACAGATACCTTTTATACCTGTATATAAAATTAGCTTTGGTGTTCCTAAAGAATATAATTTCAATATAACAACCAATCGTGAGCCCTGTATTCAGTAGTTACTTATTTACTGTTACAACCCTATGAGCAATTCTTGTTCTTATATTAAGTTCTTTTTGGACTGGCTTTCTCTATGAACCCCTTTTATTCACTCAGATTAAGCAGGGATACCCTCTATCCAATAACCAGGAGTCAATGGAATCTGGAGGACCTAGAAGTAAGTCAGGAGGGTAAGTTAGAGGTAGTAATAAGAATAGAGTAAAATGTACGGGAGGGTGATGATTTTGGTTTAGTTTCAGTGACGTGGAAATGTGGAGGAGAGTAGAATTACTAGAAACAACAAGGTTAAAATGGTAGACAATGGAGAGCTAGCAGTAAAGAGTGGAGGTGTTATTCATAGGAAAGTAATTTTTAAAGAAAAAGAATGCAAAGAGAGAAACAAAGAAAAAATACTGGAAGACAGATGCACATAACAGAGAAAAGTTATTTAAAAAGAAAACAGAAAAAAAGAACAACAACAAAAAAACAATTTGATAGAACCAACAGGTAAAAATGGAAAACAAAAACAAACCAATGATGTTTCAGAAATGAAAATATAGGAAAAAAATAAAAATGTAAAAGAAAGCTTAAAAATGTTTTGAGAAAAAAAAAGTCTTCCTTGTTTAGGTGGGCTTTCTACAGTCTCTGGTTTCCTTGTGATGGTATGCAGTCTATTCTACTGCTTGGCTGGTTTTACTTGCTTTCAGCTCATAGGGGGTGGATCTGCTTTGACCCTCTTCCCCTGTTAGTAAAATCCTGGGTCTCTGTGGTTCCCACAGCTTGCAGGTAGGCCTTGGGCATCCACTGTAGATGGGGATGTGAACAGTCTCAGGAACCATGGCTCCTCCGTCTGCTGTGAGGCCGCTGCCTTTAACGTCTGGCTCAGAATAGGCTGTGGACTCAGCAGGGGCAGGGCGCCTCTGGTCTGATTTACCCAGCTGAGAGTTGCTTACCTGGGGGAGGTTCCTCCCTCCTGGGTGGGGCGGCCTCCTGAGCAGAGCTGGGTATGGAGTTCAGCTCCATTTCGGGCTGGGAATTGGGTTCTAAACGGGACCATTTATCTGTCTCGGGAACTGTTTGTTCTCCCATGTGGCTGTTCCGTGCCGCTGGTAGCTGCTCTCCACTTTCAGTTTTAATTTAGGAATTCTGGCGAGCAGGCTGGGGCACCTCTAGCTGAGCCTAGGCCCAGGACAAGCCCCCTGCCTGGGCAGGTGTCGTTCTCCTGAGCGGAGCTGGATCTCACTGGTTGGTCCCTCTTGCCCTTCTCAAAGATGGCCCATTTGTCCTTGCTTTCCCCAGGCAGGCTTTAGCTACAGTCTGGTCTGACCCTATGCCAGTGTCAAAGATGGCTTTTTGCTCTGGTGGTGGGGGAAGGGCTACCTCCCAAAGCTGCTCCATGGGCTCAAGTGAGAGTGTCTTTCATGGGGTACTCACGCTTTCTCTGTGATTTCAGCTCATCCATTCTCAGCCTGTAATCTGTCTGTATGCCACCACCTGGGTCTCCGTTGAATGCTTTAGCTGCGGGGAGTGTGGGGCGCTGTACCGGCACCAGCACTTGCGTGGCGGCAGGATGCCACCTGGAGCTCAAATCTGTGTTTTCAGACCAGCAAAGTCAATTTTTCCTTCCTGGCCAGAATCCCTGTACTGTTATAACTTACTCTGGCTGTCTTTCTAGAAGTAAAAGTTTCTCTGGCATGGGAAAACTGTGATGTTGGAGGGAGCTCAGCTAGAGCTCCACTGCTCCTCCGCCATCTTCCCAGAAGTCCTCTCTCCTTTACTCTATTGTCCCTACTATTCCTCACTGCAACCTACTGACTAGAGTTCATAACCCTTATAACCATTTAGATTCTAAAATGTGTGAAGAAACCTAGGATGCAATCCAGAATCAAGAGCTCAATTAAAGGAGAGGGCCCATTTGGTTTTTATATTTCAAAATTCCTCTTCATTAGGTGAAATGTCACCAAGGGGACAATGGAAGCTGGATATGCTCCCCCCTTTGAATTTGAGTTGATAACAATATAGTGCTTCCTGCACAGATCTAGAGAATGATCACATGATCCATTAGCAGTGATAGTATGAGCAGCCATTAATTAGAAAGAGAGGTTAAACAAAACAGGATTAAATTTAGATTCACTTATTATCCTTCCCATTATTAGTACCGATGAATTCTGGTGTGAGCAGGTTAAAGACAATGACGGAATTTTTGATTGTACAAGATATGAATCAATTAACAAATGTATTGTGTGCTGTACAAGCATAGCTCTCTTAAAATACAAAAAAAGAGACAAGTTTGATAGAACAAAATATCCACATGTGAAGATAAAGGAGCAAGAAAGGGAGAGAGACAGAATTATGAAACTTTGTATATTCTCTATTTTTAGCTGTAGGCCCTCTCCTCCTCCCAAATATAGATTATACATGAATCATTTTTTATTCCTTAAAATCACTAGTGTCTCTAGACCTTGATTGCAAGTAATAAGAATACTACAACATAGAAGAATAGTTACTCATATTACACCAACCCTTTCTCTTTTTTTTTCAAATTTTTATTATCAAACTGATGTACAGAGAGGTTACAGTTTCATACGTTAGGCATTGGATACATTTCTTGTACTGTTTGTTACCTCATCCCTCATTCCCCCCTCCCCCTTTCTCTTTCCCCCCATGAGGTGTTCAGTTTACTTACACCAAACAGTTTTACAAGTATTGCTTTTGTAGTTGTTTGTCTTTTTTTATCCTGTGTCTCTCGATTTTGGTATTCCCTTTCAATTTCCTAGTTCCAATACCAGTATACATGGTTTCCAATATACTCAGATAAGATTACAGAGATAGTGTAGGTACAACCACAGGAAGATGATACAAGAACATCATCAATAGTAGAAGCTACAGATACACATGGGAGGTTGAAAGTAGTTAAAACTGTGATATAACAATCATTTCCATAACATGGAGTTCATTTCACTTAGCATCATCTTATGTGTTCATAAGGGTATGGCTATTGGGCTCTTGTGATCCTCTGCTGTGACTTGCGTAAACCTGTGCTAATTACTCCCAATAAGGGAGACCATAGAGTCCATGTTTCTTTGGATCTGTCTCACTTCACTTAGTATAACTTTTTCCAAGTCCTTCCATTTCCTTACAAATGGGACAATGTCATTCTTTCTGATAGAGGCATAAAATTCCATTGTGTATATGTACCACATTTTCCTGATCCATTCGTCTACTGAGGGGCATCTGGGCTGGTTCCAGATTCTAGCTATGACAAATTATGCTGCGATGAACATTGTTGTTCTGGTGGCTTTACTGTGATTTTGTTTGTGGTTTTTTTGGATAGATACCCAAAAGTAGGGTTGCTGAGTCATAGGGGAGTTCTACATTTAGCCTTCTGAGGAATCTCCATACTGCTTGCCTGAGTGGCTGAACCAGTTTACATTCCCACCAACAATGAAGTAGGGTTCCCTTTTGGCCACATCCCCTCCAACAACTGTTATTGTTAGTTTTATTGATAAAGGACATTCTTACTGGGGTGAGATGGAATCTCAATGTTGTTTTGATTTGCATTTTTTTTATGGCCAGTGATGTAGAGCACTTTTTCATATGTCTCTTGGCCATTCTCATTTCCTCATCAGAGAAGTCTCTTTGTAAGTCTTTAGCCCACTTGATGAAGGGACTATTGGTTCTTTGCCAACCCTTTCTCTTTTAAAAATAAAATTGTTGTAATATCCTTGAAATAAAATTCTCAACTTCTGTAATCCAATTGGACACCTAGTTTAATAACAACAAAAAAATCAACCACTGATATATAATTATAAACAAAACTACTTTCCCAAATATCAAAAGAGAAAATCAATATAGTATCATAATAGTAATTATAGAAAAAAATAAACAAAGATCTTTAACACATAGTTATTATTCAATTTTTTCTGATTCTTCTCTTTTTCTATACAAATTGGGGTATTTTTAGAGGATCTCCTCTAAATTGGTGAAAATTTTATCTTCTTTATTACTAGATTGAGGAGTAGGGGGAGAAAGGATGGTGGTGGTAGTGGTGGTGTATTGGGGTTCAAACTTAGGGACACCCAGTAGAATCATAAGTATCTACCATCTCAATGAAAGACATTTAGGACCTTTAGCAAAAGAAAACTCTCACTAGGGCACACAAGCCCCTCTAATTTTTATATACTGCTTAAGTCATTGGCAGCTGGCCAGTGTAGCCCCTTTCTAAATGGCATCTTCTTACTTGCATTTGTAAACTGGTGGAGGCTGAGCATTTAAAAATTAAAGAGCCACATGTAACACATTGATATAAACTGACTGTTCTCAGTTGAAAGCTCACAAGCACCACCAAAAAGAAAACTAGATAGACTCAACAGAGATCAATTATAGATGAAAATGTTGCATTCAAGATGATAGCTACTTGGGACACACAGGAACCAGTCATCTCATGAATAAAGGCTAGTTTATCAGAACAGGTAATCGACATGGAATCTTCCTGAGTCTTCCAAGACTGGCAGTCACACCCACTGTCAAAATAGTTCAAGACAACAGGCTGACAGGATTCAAAGGGCATCAGCCACCCTCAAGGCAGTGAATGTTCATCTTTCGATTGGATGTGGATGGGCTTCATTCATACAATGGGCCAAACCACCTTCAAATTGCAATGGCTTTGCAAAACTTCCCTCCCAAACTATCTTACTATATTTTCACAGACCCTTTGACATGGTCAACAGTTTAGACATCTGTTCAAGTGAATGAAAAGTGAGGAGCTGAATGTCTGCAGTTAAGACCTCATCTGCCCTGGTCAACTTTCTGAGCCATGACAAATCAGCACACAATGGATCATGGGCCTTTCATGTCCCTCACAGCCTATCTATAAGTAATAAATCTTTCTTGTAGCTTTCTTCAAATGAGTGTGTACTTTCTCATAAGACTCAAATAAGGGAACATGATTCACAACTACTTTTGTTCATGTGTAAAATGAGAAGCCTATATCTTCCTGGCTGAGTGTTGTAAGGATTACACTAAGTGACTCACTCACATAAAGGCTATAAAATGCCCACGAAGACACCACATGTTGATTTTCTTCGCCAATACCCATCATAGACTATGAAAATGTCTTCATTTTTGATGCTAGTGGTTCACACCTGTAATCCTAGCTACTTAGGTGGCCGAGATCCGGGGACTGCAGTTCCAAGTCAGCATGGGCAGGAAAGTCCATGAAGACTCCTATCTCCAATTAACTACTAGAAAACTGGAAGAGGAGCTGTAGTTCAAAGTGATAGAGTGCTAAACTTGAACAAAAGTACTCAGGGATAGTACCCAGGCCCTGAGTTCAAACCCAAAGACCAAAAAACAAAACAACAACAAAGAAAAACCTACTTCACACTGTAAAATGATTGGATGAGTAAAGGTAATTTTAGGTTGCCTAAAAGAACACTAATTGAATTAAACTACTGTTTTAAACTAATTTTAAAATTTCTCAGAATCAACAAATAAAAAATGATACAATTTTAAGCCTCTGACCCACACCTATTATCCAAGCTACTTAGGAAGCTAAGATCTAAGGACCACAGTTCAAAGCCAGAATTGGTAGGAAAACCTTTGAGACTGTTATCACTAATTAACTACTCAAAACAAGCTAGAAGTAGAGCTGTGGCTCCAGTAGTACAGTGTTAGCCTTCAGTGAAAAAGCTCAGGGAGAGCATATAAGCTCTAAATTTAAACCCCAGGACCAGCACATACACACACACACACACACACACACACACACACACACACACACAGTACAGTTTACAAGTTTAGTTTTCATTAAAATATTTCTTAGTTCTTTAGATGTTCATCTTTTTAAAACCTGGAGTGGAAGGATAGGAAACCTATCCTTTGGGGCACATCATTTCTAGTTATAAATGTATGAGGTCTATTGAGTATAATATACATCTAGAGAAGGGTACAATATATCAGTAGTATAACTCAATGAATATGCAGGAAGTGGGTACACTTATTTCATCAGCACCTAGGATAAGAAGCAAGACATTACTAGAACTTCAGAAGCATTCCAGGAACTACTGTCCAGTCCTACCACTAGTAGGAATAGTAAATATCCTGTCTCTTTGCCACAGTTTAGATGTTAAATACACTCCAAAGGACCATATGATAATGCAGGTGGTCCTCTTAGAAAATGGTAAGGCTTGGTAAGAGGTCTTCGGAGAAATACTCTCAAAAAGAATCATGAGTCCGTAGCCCTTTTTTGTTCTCCTTTCGTTCTTGGCCATGACAGTTGTTTCATTCTACTATACACCCCTGTCTAAATTGCTATCTTAACACAAACCCAAGCAACAGGTTCAACCAAGTATGGACTGCAAACTCCAAAATTGTGAACCAAATAAGTTTTTTCTCTTTATATGTTGATTAACTCAAGCACTTAGTTATATGTTCAGAAAGATGACTAAACACTTGATAACACCACAGATTAATTTTATCTGGGTTGGGGCAGAGGGGTATGTGCACACTTGTATATAGTCCTAGGGCTTGAACTCAAGGCCTAGGCACTATCGTTGAGCTTATTTGCTCAAGGCTACCTCTCTACTACTTAAGCCACAACTCCACTTATGGCTTTTTTTGGTAGTTAATGGCAGATAAGATTCTCACAGACTTTCCCACCCTGATAACTTCAAACCACAGTCCTCAGATCTTAGACTCCTAAGTACCAGGCCTGAGCTACTGGCACCCAGTAATTGTATCTGTTTTTAAATTTAAAGAAGTGTAATTACACAGCATATCCTCTTATATCTTCATCATGTGTTCAAGATGACATGTGAGATCTGTACATTTTAGAGTATGTAGTTCAAGTGTTTATACTCATTGCTATCTATTATTCCAATCGTGCTAAAAATATTCCACTGTTCATAGGTATTACTTTATAACTTGAGATTGTGGCAAAGTATTGTGGGTCAGCTCATATACACATTCCACTAGAAATATGCCTAGGATTTGAATGCCTGCATCAAAGATAATGTTCAGTTTTAATTAATACTAAAAATAGACTCACCAATGTTCCCAGAAGTTTGAGAGTTCTAATTATTCCATATTCTAGCCAACACTTAATATTGTCCATATTCCCAATTTCAGCCATTCTAATAGGTATAACATTTATTTTAAAAGAATATAATCTAATGAGTATACTCTATCCCTGATGACTGTGTGTGAAGACCCTGAATTCCTCATTTTATGCATAAACTCTAGCTGCTTTTGATGCAGAGTCAAGGTATGACAATTGGGACAACACTGCACATAAATAAGAGAACTAATAGAATTTGAATTTTTCAGTGCCCCAGACACTGGACTGAGCACTTTACATACTTCAAAATAAGCTAGACTGGGTTTGTGATACTGGCCTTTATTTATGAAGAAATTACAAAGATTCAGAAAGTTAGGTACTTAGGTACTTAGGTACTTAGGTTTAGTTGTAAGGAGGCTGGGGATTCCAAACAAATACCCCATACTCAAAACAATAAAACACCACCAAACATTTCAGCCTAATTGTAAAGTAATCAGGTCTGGATTCTAATAGCTAATGTCTACATAAAAATATAAATTTTTTCAGGATGTTAAACTCTCCTAATATTTATATGGTCCAAGAACAATTTGCATGCAGTTCTACTAGTTATTGAAAAAAATTTAAATGACCAAAAGAGAGTTATTTATTGATATGCCCCCTAGCATTATCCTATACCTCACATTATTCAACATTTGTGTCAATGTGCTGAATGGGTACAGACATGAACGATGAGGCTTACCAAAATTATAAGTTTATGAAGTATCGAAGTAGATGAGAAGTGGATGAGCGCTTGAATATGTCAGCACAAAATAGGATCTAAACAAATGTGAATGTTTCATTAGTATTATAATTACTACTGAAGACCATTAAATATGCATTAAACAGGGGCTAGGAATATGGCCCAGTGGTAAAGTGCTCGCCTCATATACATGAAGCCCTGGGTTCGATTCCTCAGCACCAAATATATAGAAAATATGCATTAGTCAGTAGTTTCTTAATTATATTTTACAACATCAAGAAAGGCCTTTAAACTGTATATCTGCCCAGGATCTAGTACATACAAATTCATTTGAAAATTCCCAGGAAAAAGAAATGCAAATTGAGACAACATTGAGATTCTACCTCACCCCAGTTAAAAGGACCATTATCAAGAAAACTACTCATAACAGATGCTGGCAGGAGATGTGGCCAAAAGGGAATGCAACTACACTGTTGGCGGGAATGTAAGCTTGTTCAACCACTCCAGAAAGCAGTATGCAGGTTCCTCAGAAGACTAATCATAGAGTGTCCCTATTACCCAGAAATTCCACTCCTGGGCATTTATCTAATAGGCTATAAGCAATGACACATTAAAGCTACCAGCACAACCATGTTCATTGCAGCATTGTTTGCCATAACTTTAAGAGATGGAATTAATCCAGATGCCCCTAGTGGATGAATAAATCAAGAAAATGTGGTATGTATACACAATGGAATTCTATGCTTCCATCAGAAAGAATGGCATTGCCTCATTCATAAGGAAATGGCCAGACTTGGAAGAAATTACATTAAGCAAAGGAATCCAGACACAAAGAAACATACACTGCATGGTTTCCCTAATTTGTAATAATTAGAATGTGCCTATAAATCTACAAGTAAATCCAATGAATAGTAAAAGACAAATAATTGCACTTGGACTTGATTAAACAGTGCTCTAAACATTCACACAGTAAGAACAAAGGAGAGTAATCTTAGGAAAGGATCACAATGGCTCAACAGCCACGTGTACATGCTCATATAAAATGATGCTTATCAAAATAAACTCTAAGGAATTGAAAGAGTTTTTGTTTTTATTTTTTTATAAATTTATTTTAATTTTCAAAGTGAAGCACAAAGGGGTTACAGTTTCATCCGTAATACAGTGAGTACATTTCATATCCAACTTGTTCTTTTTTATTGTACTGTTTGCAGCTTTCTTTTCCCTCTTTTGGTTTATTCCCTTTTGACACTATTTTTTATTCCTGAAACCTTTGTTTTGTATATAAGTTTATATGATTTGGGGAGCGGAAGGAGAAGCACAGAAACAGTGGGATAAAGGGTGAACTAATTCAGCAGAGATATTCACTAGATGCAATGTTGGAAATGAATTATACAACGTGGGGTGGGGAAGGGCAAGAGGGGAAAAACTGGGAGAAAAGGAGGGAGTGGTGACACTGTTCAAGAAAAAATGTACCCAATTACCTGTCTTATGTAACTGTACCCCCTCTGTACATGACCTTTACAATAAAATTTAAATAAAATAAAGAAAATTACCAGGAATCACACTGCAGAATTCTACAAGGCCTTCAAAACAGAACTCACTCCAATATTTCTGAAACTCTTCAATGAAATTGAAAGAGAACGTTCACTACCAGACTCATTTTATGAAGCCACTATAACCCTCATCCCAAAACCAGGCAAAGACTCATCACGGAAAGAGGACTACAGACCAATCTCCCTGATGAACATAGATGCAAAAATTCTCAACAAAATTCTGGCCAATCGACTTCAACAGGTCATCAAAAAAATCATACACCACGATCAAACTGGATTCATCCCAGGGATGCAAAGTTGGTTTAATATACGCAAGTCAATTAATGTAATCCACCACATCAACCGGAGCAAGGTAAAGAACCACATGGTTTTATCGCTGGATGCAGAAAAAGCATTCGATAAAATCCAGCACCCATTTATGCTAAAAGACCTGGAAAAACTGGGATTCCAAGGCAGTTTATGACAAACCAACAGCAAGCATAACGCTAAATGGTGAAAAACTAAAGCCATTCCCTTTAAAATCAGGAACAAGGCAGGGATGTCCACTCTCTCCCCTGCTCTTCAACATAGTACTAGAATTCCTAGCCAGAGCAATTAGGCAAGAAGAAAATATAAAGGGGATCCAAATAGGAAAAGATGAAGTTAAACTTTCTCTCTTCGCAGATGACATGATCCTATACCTCAAGAATCCCATAGACTCTACCCCCAAGCTACTAGAGCTGATCCAAAACTTTGGCAAAGTTGCAGGATATAAAATAAACCTTCAAAAATCAATGGCCTTTCTCTATGCTAACAACCTGAAGACCGAGGCTGAAATCAGGAAAGCAACTCCTTTTGCAATAGCCTCCCAAAACATAAAATACCTAGGGATAACCTTAACCAAAGAAGTGAAAGACCTCTTTGATGAGAACTTTAAAAGCTTGAAAAATGAAATTAAGTCAGAACTAAGAAAATGGAAAAACCTCCCATGCTCCTGGATTGGGAGGATTAATATAATCAAAATGGCAATATTGCCAAAGGCTATCTACAAATTCAATGCAATACCCATTAATATCCCAACACCATTCTTTAATGAAATAGAGAAAGCAATCCAGAAATTCATATGGAACAATAAAAGACCCAGAATAGCAAAAACACTCCTAAGCAGAAAGAACAGTGCTGGAGGAATTACAATACCCAACTTCAAGCTGTATTATAAAGCTATAGTAATAAAAACAGCTTGGTATTGGCACCAGAACAGGCCTGAAGACCAATGGAACAGAATTGAAGACCCAGAATTGAACCCACAGAACTACGCCTACTTAATCTTTGATAAAGGAGCTAAAACAATAGTATGGAAGAAAGATAGCCTCTTTAACAAGTGGTGCTGGAAAAACTGGCTCAACACATGCAACAAACTAAAACTAGATCCTTATATATCACCCTGCACCAAAATCAATTCCAAATGGATTAAAGACCTTGAAATCAAAACAGACACCCTGAAAACACTAAAGGAAGGAGTAGGAGAAACACTTGGGCTCCTTGGCACAGGACAGAACTTCCTTAACAAAGACCCAGAAAGGCTACAAATCAAAGAAAGGTTGGACAAATGGGACTGCATCAAACTGCAGAGCTTCTGCATGGCAAAGGACATAGCTCGCAAGATAAACAGAAAGCCCACAGACTGGGAGAAGATCTTTACCAGACATTCAACAGACAAAGGCCTCATCTCTAAAATATATGCAGAACTAAAAAAATTACCTTCTTCCAAAACAAAACCGCAAAAAACCAATAGCCCCCTCATCAAGTGGGCTAAAGACTTACAAAGAAACTTCTCTGATGAGGAAATGAGAATGGCCAAGAGACATATGAAAAAATGCTCTACATCACTGGCCATAAAGGAAATGCAAATCAAAACAACATTGAGATTCCATCTCACCCCAGCAAGAATGTCATATATCAAGAAAACTAATAATAACAATTGTTGGAGGGGATGTGGCCAAAAGGGAACCCTACTTCATTGTTGGTGGGAATGAAAACTGGTTCAGCCACTCAGGCAAGCAGTATGGAGATTCCTCAGAAGGCTAAATATAGAACTCCCCTATGACCCAGCAGCCCCACTTTTGGGTATCTATCCAAAAGACCACAAACAAAATCACAGTAATGCCACCAGCACAACAATGTTCATCGCAGCACAATTTGTCATAGCGAGAATCTGGAACCAACCCAGATGCCCCTCAGTAGACGAATGGATCAGGAAAATGTGGTACATATACACAATGGACTTTTATTCCTCTATCAGAAAGAATGACATTGTTCCATTTGTTAGGAAATGGAAGGACTTGGAAAAAGTTATACTAAGTGAAGTGAGCCAGACCCAAAGAAATATGGACTCTATGGTCTCCCTTATTGGGAATAATTAGTACAGGTTTAGGTAAGTCATAGCAGAGCATCACAAGGCCCAATAGCTATACCCTTATGAACACATAAGATGATGCTAAGTGAAATGAACTCCATGTTATGGAAACAATTGTTATATCACAGTTGTAACTACTTTCAACGTCCTATGAGTATCTGTAGCTTCTATTATTGATGATGTTCTTGTATCACATTCCTGTGGTTGTACCTACACTATCTTTGTAATCTTATCTGAGTATATTGGAAACCATGTTTACTGGTATTGGAAGTAGGAAATTCAAAGGGAATATCAAATTTGAGAGACACAGGGTAAAAAAAGAGAAACAACTACAAAAGCAATACTTGCAAAACTGTTTGGTGTAAGTAAACTGAACACCTCCGGGGGGGCGGGGAGGCAAAAGGGGGCGAGGGAGGGGGGTATGAGGGACAAGGTAACAAACTGTACAAGAAATGTACCCAATGCCTAACGTATGAAACTGTAACCTCTCTGTACATCAGTTTGATAATAAAATTTTGAAAAAAAAAAAAGAAAGAAAGAAAATTATCAGGAGTCAATAATCTGAACTGCCTAGTTGTTCCTTCTCTCCTTGTCCATTTTCAAGGCCTGAGTTATATGATAAAAACACACCATCACCTTTCCTATAGGCCACAGGTTAATAGTTATAGTATGACATTTCTTAGATTCTGGACAATTTAATTTCCAGAAAGGAATACTGCACATTTCGTTAGAGGTCAACCTAAGCACAAATGTGAGACCCTATTTGAAAAATAACTAAAGCAAAAGAAACCAGAAGATGCAACTCAATGCTAGAATGCCTGCCTAGGAAACAGAAGGCCCTGAGTTCAAACCCCAGTACTGCTGGAAAAAAAAAATGACTTTTCACTGGGACCATAGGAAAGATGTCTTGAAATCGTCTCTGAAACTGTGGAAACCTCATTCATCATAGTTTGAAGAGTGTAAATGTGTAAACTTAAGAGACATTCCCTTGAAAATCATGAGAAGAGAGAGCAGCTAGATATTCTACTGGCACAGAGCTACCTAGGTTATTTGTTTTTCCAGGATTCATTTCACCTTGTTCAGCCATCCAGGTCCTCAGAAATCACTGCTGTTGTGTTCCAGTGGGAAATGGCTGCTGACTTTGATATTGTCCACTAGAAGCCAGTTTTGTAGGTATTCAAAATCTATGTGCTAAAGACTATAGGAGGCTGCAGCACAGATTTAAAAGGAAATCTTGGGAAAATTGAGCAGTCTGTGGCAAAGCCAGTTTGCTTCAAGCAGAGAGCAATGTGTGAAGCTGGGAGAGTAAAGCCAAAGATGCAATGGAGCCCCTAAGAAATTAGAAATGTTAGGAGCATGGAGTATCTGCCAAGGAAAATCGCAGGCAATGCACAAAGCCAGATCAAGAGAATCTATATGGGCTACAACTGGCAAGTCCAGAGGCGTTGGCTGAACAAGGAGATCTACAGGATATAATGTCTGCCCTGCTGGGTTTCAGACTTGTTCTGGTCGGATCCTTCCTTGCTATTCTTCTATTCCTCTCTTTTGAATGGGGATGTGTACTCTGTGCCATTGTTCCTGAAAGGGTACTACATAGTTTTCTATTTTATTGAAGCTTATAGATAAGCATTCATCTTAAATCTCAGAGGAGATTGAACATGGACTTCTGAAGAATATTGAAACTGTTAAGGCTAAGGAGACTCTTAGAAATAGTCTGAATCCACTTTGCATTTTGAAATTGACACACGTCTTTGGGGTGAGAGGCAAGAGTGGGGTATTAAGATGTAAGGAGACATGCTTGCATGTCAATGTTTAGAAGGGTGGACTTTCTTATTTCTGACTTAATTGTATTGAGAAATACCTCAGAGATTAGTACAGCATGCCTCTGGGTATCTCTACAAGGACATTTCCAGAGAGAATTAACAAAGTAAGGAAGACTTACCCCAGACATAATAGAAAGGTATTGAAAAAATCCTGCAGTAAATTATAGACACCTAAATTATTTTACCATAATTTCTCTGTTTGTGGATTCCATTAAATTTACTTAGATGATTTTTTGTACTTTTCCTCTGAATTACCACTTGATGTTGCCATCTCTTTATTAAAACAGTAACTTTATGTTAGTTATTGACTAAATGAAGTCTAAAACTCAGAAGTCTGGTGGTAATCCCATAAATACCACAGACCAAATCAATCAGAATATAAGTGACAGACAAAAACACATGCAGCATTTTTGTTGAAGAAATGTGCATTCCTAATTTTAGGGCTAAGTGATTCAAGTGAAGCATGTGATTTGTAATGTGATCCACTTCAGATACCTCCATTAAATGAGCTAGTCACTCACTTTGTTCCAGGAGTCCAGCACAGTCATATAGTGCTTCACATTATTCTGCCAATCTAAATGACTGAGATATTTGAGACTCGACCTCAGAGTTCATGAAAATTTAGCAAATACAAACATACATTTCAAAAACTCAAAGTACCTTAGCTAGGACCGTAGTAAGCAAAATCCTAGTTTTACTTTTCTTTTGTACATTATTACAAGTGACAAAGCTCCTCAGCAGAAAGTTCTTAAAAGTTTACAAATAACTAGTAATTGGTGAAATTCTACATTACATAACTTCATACAAAACAAATTAATGAAGAAGGATTCATAATAAATTAATATATTGAATTAGGTCTCAACTCAAGGAGATTACATTAAAATCTCATTTCCTTCTATTAAAAATGCAATAAAATGGTGCAAATTAAATGAAGCAATGGATAAGAACAAAGAGATTTACTTGATGTTTTGTCTATTCTGCCTCATTATTACATTTCATTTGTAACAGCTTGTTGACAGTGATTTTCTCCTGATAGCACCAGTGCTAGGATCATGAGTCAGCTTTGTAATCAACTTGGGAAAAAATAATAATCCTCAAATTGCCACTTAGAACATCTGTCTGTCCAGATAATTGAATTCTTGTTGAAAATATATCACTGGAGATGTATTAGAAATAACAGGAGAGCTAGTGAAGCTAGTAGGTAGAAACACTAAAAAAAAATAGACTAAAGAACAACATGAAGCATAAGAAAAATAATTTAGAAAGTTGCTATTTGCTACAGTTCCTATTTCATTTCAACTTGGAGATAAGCCCTCAAAAGACAAATTCATTCTCATTTTTATTATGCCACCACAGTATACTGTTTAAAGAGGTGCGGTGCTCTTTTGGGGCCTGCTGATTTCAAGTGTCATATCCTAAGGCTTAGTCTATTGAAACATCCTGTTAATGGATCTCAGCACACTTCTAAACAGTCTGTCCATCACATCCCAGCTGGTTTGGCTCATCACAAAAATTCCTAATTGTTCTGCATATAGACTTAGAGCTTTCAAAGTGTTAACAGAAAGCAATAATAGTCTTTCGATCTCTAAACAATTTAGAAACAAGTGACAGAACAGATAGCACATAGATTTTGAACCTGCACGACAGTCTTGTGACACCTTGAACCTGGGAGTTTGATTCTTCATATTAAGCATTGGGTTTTGAATATAGTTTCCCTGACCCTTTTCAACTCCAGGTCCTTTCAGAGCCCAGCCCTAACCAATAAATGCACTCAGTTTAATGGCTATTCTAATTGGTCAAATTCCTGAAGTTTGGCCAATAAAATAAACTCCTTTGTTAAATGGCAAAAAAATACAATATATAATCAAAAACTAAGATAATGAAAGAAAAGAGTAGGTTGGGAGAGATGGTAAGAATGTTGAAGGGGTGACACTGCTCAAGATTCACTTTATTCATAAACTACCTTTGTGAATGGCAACTCGTTTGTACAACTACTTAAAGTAACAAAATATAAATAAATAAATATATACCCTGGACTCTTTTGCACAAACTAGATTAGCAATCTGAGCTGTCCATAAATATGGGTTGCTATGCAGTAATTATCTCTTGAATAAATACCTTATCAGGAAATGTAGCAGAAAAGACACTTTGATAAATCAATATGTTATGAAGGCACATATCAATCATTCTCAACCTATAATAATTCTCCGCCGCCCCCCAGACAATATCTTCCAAGGTCTGGAAATATTTTTGTTGTCACGGTTATGGAAAAGGCTACTGGTATCTAGTGAGTACAAAACAGTAAGACATCCTACAATACATAATATAGCCTCTCATAACCAAGATTTTATCCAGTTCTAAAGGTGAAAGATAACACAGTTGAGAAACCTTGGCATAGAAATAATAGGAAAACAATAACCTGGGATTGGAGAATCCCAATACATAGATACACTAGCACAGTCTTTCAGGAATTCATCATCCTCTGTTGAAATTTGTGGAATAAGAAGACATGATTACATAGAGAACTGCTAGCAATAATAGGAGGGTTGGCAGAGAACAGAGAACAGAGAAGGTTGACAGAAAGCAGCTGTTGACAAATCATATTACAGAAACCATGGACAGAAGCTGAAATTAAAGCTACAGCTCTTTGATAAGACCACAGTTTACAAAAAGACCTTGGCTCAGGTTAACTTCTTCAACCTTTGCCTTTAAAAAAACAGAAGGCCAACCTCTCTAATTCTTTCCTTAATTACATTCAGCTCTCAAGTCTTATAAGATAAAAGACATTACAGCTGTGTTCTTTTACACAGTAGTATAACTGCAGGTAATGATAGTTTACTGTGAACTCAAAAAACAAAAAACAAGGACAAAAGAAAGGTTTTGCATGTTTTCCTCACAAAGAAATGATAAATTTTTGAGGTTATAGACATGTTTACCAAGATTTGAGCATTAAACAATGTATTTGTGCATTGAAACATCACAGAATGTGTCATTAAGTACCTACCGTTTTTATATGTGAAGTAAGAATCCCAAAATAAATTAAAAATAAGAAGAGGTTTTAATTAGACAGGTATCTACTGATTGTCTCTGCCTACCTACCTCCTTAAAGAAAGGAAATGGCTTCATTTTTTCTCCTAATTTAGTGAAGCATTTCACTTTGTTAACCTGTATATAGAGAGATATGTTTTCCAAAACATGAGTCTCCACATTATTCACACATTTTTTTGCAGGAAATTACAGGAAAGCTATAAATAATATTTTCTTCTGTTTTTTTCCACCTTCCCCAATGTCATACCCTCTACCACTTCAGATACCACCTAAGAATATCACTTGGCCTCACAGTTTCTTGCATTAAGGTATTGAGTTATCCTCACAAGCCTTCCTACCATGCCCAGAGCCTCTCGCAAATGGATGTCTAAAATCTATGCTTGGTGCACCCAGGCATCATGAGGTGTGATGAGAGGGGCTGATTGAAATTTAATATGTTCCTTCTGGCATTCATGTTTAGGTATTAGCAGGTGCTGAAGAGACTTAACAGAACGCATCAATCATACTGACCATGATTGACGTATCAGCCTAGAAGTAAAACTACTTGGTACTGAAGTGACATAAACCAGCTTCTTGTCATGTCTGTATTTTTACCAAAATAGTTATTCTACTGCAATGTAAGCCCAGTCCCAGATCTGGCTGACAGATATTTCACGTTCTCTCTCCATGAGATTGAAGAGACACCTTAGAGTGGGAGAGGATGTTAGGGACCACACTCCACACAAACAACATTCAAATTGTAGGCAATCACAAGGCAAGAGATGTTTTGTTTCTACAGAGATCTTTAGAGACCAGTGTCTTTATAATGGTTCATATAGGATGTGTGGCATGGTAACACAAACTTGACAAGGATAGGTCTGTGAAAGAGTAACCACTTCTGTGTAAATAGGGAGCAGAGGACCTGCTAACCATCCTGAGGCAGGGAGCAAGGGCACCTCTTCACAATTTCTTCCTCTTTCCTTGATCTTATCGCTTTTCCCTACTTCCCTAAATTTCAAATTACGAATCTAAATTCTAATGTTTTAAAATTTTCCCCATTTAAATTTTTCCTCATAAATTCTTTTCTCATTCCATTTTCCTTTTCTCTTTCCCCTTTATCTGCCTTCAACCCAACAGGAACTCTAAAGACATACAGAAGCATAGCTTGGCTCAAAGTGGACTTCAAGACTGACAGTTGGTCCTCTGATAAAAGAAAATCAAATTACGTATGACTACAAGATGATTTATCATTCAAATAGTCATCAAACTTTTATGGAATTTTTTGTCCATACCAAACAATAACCAGGATAAAAAGATGAATTAGATATGATGCTGGATACAAGTACAGCACACTTTTGCAAAAGAAAAGCATGAAAACAATTGGTGAACATAAAGGAACAACAAAAGGAAGGACATCGTATTTGGGTGGCATCTGATGGTCTGCCTTGGGGAGGGGAGAATGTCATCTAGGCTATAAATTTGTATTAAAGAGAAAAATGGAGTGGATAGAAATACACCAGCGCTTGTAGCAGCAGGCTCACTCTGGGGAACAGGAGACACCATTTCTTTTGGGTAATGAATAACTTTGACAGTCTGATAAAGCTGAGAGAGCCTTTCTCAGAACAATACTTATAAATGAATAAAATAAGCCACATGGTTTTAACATGAAAAGCAATTCCCTGAAAACATTTTTATCCACCGGCTCATCAATGATCCAAAGGTCCCAGATGAATTACCCCCCACCTGGATTCTAGGTCAAATTATAAATGAACTACGATATGAAGTGGTTATGGTAACAAAGAAGTGAAGCCATTCTGAAGCCACTGTTATTTCAACACTGTAAACCACAGCAAAAGACCCCCAGCCAATGGAAAGAAGAAAGGGTAGTGGCTTCGAATTGATCTGGAGCTGATAGCAATGAAGACCCAGAGAACTGCAAAAACAAAGATCTAAGCATACAATCAGTAGTCTTTGTTAGACTAGGAATTTTTACCTGTCCCCTTCTGGAAAACATTGATCTTATCTCCTTAATGAGGAGAATTCTCTTATCATAGAAGACCTCTCTTCAATGATCAGACTTAAACCTGTAAATTATTTAATTCTGTCATCCTTTTCCTTCCTTCCAGGAGCTCAACATTTCTCGAATAATAGTGACTAATTCACAGCTTTTATTGTTGGTTTACAGCCTGCTTTTGAATAGCCCAGGCACCTTTATATTTAGAAAGAAATTCAAAAGCCATGGATGCATCCAGATACACCAGGTCGAATCATGGGTGTCATTAGCCCGCCTGCACACGAGCACTTAATGGACCCCTAGACTTTCCTTGAAAGTACACTTCCAGATTCCAAGTACACATCCTGTTTCGGGGATCTATGAGAAGTAAGTCTGATACCTCTGGAGACCCAAAACTGACTCTACCTTTGGAAAAAGTTCAGTTACCAGGGTTAAAATCCAGCTGCTTGGGAACAGGGCTGGTATCAATAGGGACTATAGTGAGTCCAAACAGCCAATATCAAACAGGGGCTTGCAAAGCCTGAGAATCTGTCCATTCCCAAAGCCTGCAGCTCAGAATGAACTCTAGGTGGCCCTGCTGCTCCCATAGACAATTAGAAGGCACTGCAATCAAAAAGGGAGGATGCTCGAAGAATGGCAATGAAACCTTTCAAGAACAGCACTGCCTTGTCCAAAGGACCAGCTTCGGTCCCTGGCTCACTGCAATACGTGAACTGTGATTGTTACAATTCCTCCACTGTTGCCAACTCACAGTAGCCATTTGTTAATTACACATTACATGTTCATGACTACAGAGGCTACAGATTTCTGCTTTATGTTTCTTGCTGTAATTTTATTTTGAGTGAGAGGAATTTGTTTTACAGGTATACAATAAGGTGTGAATATTTTCAAAAAACTAACAACTTCATTTCCAAGATATTTCCAAGGGAAGTAAATGTCAATATGCTACCTTCCCCTAGCTTCGATGACACCCATAAACCTCATTTGTGGGTTCCTACAAGGAAAACTGCAAACCATAGGGTCCATTGAGTTTGGCAAAGCACAATTTGGACAGATGGTTCATTGAGAGAATAGTCAGAAAACATCCAAATGGATAATCGGCACACTAGAGGAAAGCTACAGGGTTGAGCACAAAATGGAATCTAACCTTTCATCAGAACCTAGGGAAAGTGATGCCAAATTATCTATGAAGAAATGTAAAGAATAAATATGTGTTTACTACCTATTTGACTAAATTAGCATATAGAGCAACAAATTTCCTAATAGCCCAAATTAGATTGCTCTAGCTCTCCCTAGCATTGTGATACAACTGTTGTATTCTCACTTTGTGGTAAAACTGCTGTTTGCTAGTGATATTGATGGCTCACTTAAGATGTAAATCTTCTTGCTAACACTTTGGGATTTCATTTACACCCCCCCCCCTCGAAAAAGCACACTAATGAATGTGAGTTTAACTGTGTAAAGTGAAAAGATAAGCTTTAATACAAATTAGAACCCATTTATCCGGTAAACAATAAATTGGAGTTTATCTCTGCAGAGCCATTTCTGACTTGCAGAGAAAAGAGACACTGGACAATGATTCAGTTTATACTTTCAATAACCTAACAAAGCCAGCCTTGTTACACATTCTTGACTTTGATAAAGCATTCCTGTTCAAACAGATGCCCCTGACATCAGACTTGAGGCACTGCTGTCTCTGATAATGAAGGAAGAGGAATAGCTAGAGATGTACATAGTAACTTTTAAAAAGAAAGCTCTGTAACTCCTATTTTAAGGAAACATGTCTTCTGAGAAGTTGGTCTATTTTAGAGAGAGACTCAAGAAATTTTTTTGCCTGAATAAAATTCAAAAGGAATACACACACATTTTGTATTTAGATGATATTTTATTCAAGATTTAATCAGAACTGTCTCAATGGTCAGGAGGAATGGACATACAGACAGAATACAACATAGTATATTGAATACATCTACAATTGCAATGCATGCAAGGGAATGAGTGTGACCTTCTAAAACATCAAGGCTGTAAACTCAGAGAACTATTAAATCTAGTATAATGTAATACATATAAGCATTTTGTTGTTTTGTTCAAAATAAGGAATATATTTATTGTCACTTAGACATATCCAAGTTTTAATTTCTGCTACTTTGCTCATTAGTTTCTCATTTTGTTGTTGTTAGGGTTGTTGTTTTCCATTTGCCCTTGGATATATTTTCTCTCTCCAAAACATTTATCAGGTTCTGGGGTTTTTTTTGTAGCTCTAAGAGATTACAGTAATTACTTCCTCTGAGTACATTACCTTGATCATTCAACATCATCTCTGCCCCCATCACTATTCTACCTAAAATGTCTGGATTTTCTAATCTTTTCATTATTCCTGGGGTGACTATATGAAGTGCCCAAACATTTCCCATTAAAACCATTCTTAGCCATTTGACTTAATGAAGATGTTTTGAAATATTTGTGATACAGTTCACTTTACTTACCCTGTCACTCTACAAATCAAAAGAAATGAATGTATTAAACATGGTTTTTGAAGTGGTGGCATTTAGAATACAATTTAGAATAACTGGAGAATTTCAAGGGCATTAAACCTAAAATTAAAATCATTCAATCCACTTAATAAATGGAGCCAATATTGAGAGATTATCTGTATGTGCACAGTTTGTCTTTCTCCCACAGCCCCTAAAATTGGAAACATACCACCAAGAACAAGGAATAACAGTGCAGTCAAGTGTTCAAAGTGTAATTCCTACTTACATTGATTATCTCCAACATTTTGAAATATCATTTTTATGCCTCCACCTGAAAGTCGTTTTATCACTAGAAATTCTGAGCTGCATTCATTGTGCTATTTTATGAAAACAATAATTTTCTTAAAATTATAAAATGGGGCAGATTCCAATGGAAAAAGATTATTACAGGGATAATTTTCCAGTCCCCTGACGGCTTAACAAACCATATTCTTGGCCAAAGTGTCACGACTTGGAAAATATGAACTTTCACTGTAGAATGGTCAGATAGTAAATACAATATGGGAAGGGGAAAAAATCTTCATAGTTAATCCAAATTATTTGAGTTCTTTCTTTATTTTCTCTATTTTCTATTTTGTTCTCTCTGAACTCAGAAAATGAGATATCATCTTTCCAAAAGGGAAAACCTGAAGCTATTTTTTTTCAGCTCTTGAAGCTCTGAGTTAATTTCTTTCTGAAACAGATCAATGTCCGTCAACATTCCTTCACTATCACATCCAGTCATTCTAGATGATAAAGCAAATGCCACACATGGTCAGCTGCTGAAAGAGAGAGAGAGAGAGAGAGAGAGAGAGAGAGAGAGAGAGAGAGATCTTAATAACACTTATTCCAAGTCTACAGTGCATATCATGATTTTTTGGCAAGAAATATTCTCTATCTTTGCTTCCAATATCACTGAGAAATTTGTCAATAAAATATGTATTTGCACAATATCACAGAATTCCAGATAGTACCTTTAAATATTCTCAAAAGTCAGCATCCAAATTTCTTCCTGTTATTTATATTCATCTTCATGATATATAGTGTAATTTATAGTGTTTCTGATGTTTAAGGGTTTTCTTCAAAGAAAAGTATGTACACCTCCTTTGTCATACTAAATTTTGGCTCCACAGTCTCTGCCCAATCTCTCACTTCAGATATAATGGTGATATTTTAATGGCATTGTATCAATAGGGCATAATTTTTCTCATTTATGCCACAACAAATATCTCCATGATGCACAGCTAATTCTGTAGACACTATGGACACACAATGTTATCAGTTAAGTGCAATAAATAGTTTTGTTTAAAAATCAAACAATAAAATATAAAGTCAAGTGTCTGGAACAGTGGCAATTCTATTTCAGGTAAATTGCAATATGTTCTAAAAAATTGAACTTTCAAAATGTTACCCATTTGAACTTCATAATACTTTTAGCGGTTATGTTGAGTACTAATCTTATGTCTAGCAAAAAGATTAAAAAAATCAGGAGTCATTCCATTATTCTATTATTATGTTAATATACTGAGGGCATTTGGGCATTTGAGTAATATTCCTTGCATGTTAGTCTGGTAAGCAACATAGAATCTATAGCTTTCAAACCAAACTTGGAACCAGCTCATTTGGAAGACATTGAAATCTCCTCACCTGCCAAGTCTAAGCAAATGACTGATTCTTCTGAAGCTATTTGGGTTGGCATTTACTATGAGTTCCTGGAGCCTATTGATATTAGAATTGAGTTTATCCAAGCCTCCAAGAATCACTGCTTAAGCCACTGATTACATGCAATATAAACTAGGAGCATTCAAGTTCAATGCAAACTTGGACAGTTCCTTTATGTGCAGAAGAATCCCCATAGCTCTGATCTTGAAGTGTATTGTAATTATTGAGAACGGATGCAAGCTGACTCTTGATTAAACCTCTAAACACTGGGAGATTTCAACAAACATTTCCCAAATCCTTCATCAATGGCTCACCAGTCACTGAAGTAAAACAGAAAAGATGAGTTCTCAGATAAAACTGTATTATAGAGAAAAAAGATTTGACTTGCTTTATTACTGAAATAAGTCATTTTAAATTATCTTGTCACTAAAATTGGGTTTAGTTTCTCTTAAATTGCAACATGAGTTATGTTTTAATCTCCAAAATACTGAACAGAGACTCTATGCCAAAGCAAAATTACACTTAAAACACCATCACTTTTTTATCTGCAGCAATTAGACTTGCCTTAAATAAATAATTCCTCTAGCTTGTTACTATATAACTAAGAAAGCAGTGAAGTTCTTAAAGTAATCTACATGTGACAGGAATTGCAATCAGCTAATGAAACCACAACTTAGTTGAGGCATGTGTAGGAATGATTATCTCAATAATGGAGGAAAAGCATTCAGTTGCACAATATTTAACAGTTAATTGTTTAGATAGCCAAGCTTTTACAGCAAAAATGAAGTAATATTTCAAAGTAATGCAGTGTTAGGGAGAAAAGACAGCACTGAATTGGATATCTAATACTAAAAATCATTAAAAGCAATTTTATTTTTAAATATCATCTAAAAATGTAGAATATGCCTCCCCTTACTTAATAGAGCACATACTTCTCTGTGTCCCACGAAGGTAAAATATCTTCATTCAGTAGGTCAAATAATATCAAAAGCATTAATATATTGACCTCCATAGAATACCAGTTGGTAACCCTAATAGTTTCCATTAGCAGAATATAGGAAATGGGACACAGAGATAAAATAAATAAAAGGCATTTTGTGCAACGCTTTTCATAATAATTGTGGCCTCTTACTTGTTTCTTGTTACGAAGGAATCTATACTTTTAAAAAGTCACATAATCTAAGGAAAGAAAAACTGCCAAAGAACTAAAGAGGCTGTGGTTTTTTGTTTTTATGAATGTGTTTCTATAATTGTCTTCTTCAAGACCTTCTTCACATGCTTTGTGAATTATTTTTCATAATGTTCTTTCTTGACCTTTATTTCTTACCATATATTTTTAAATTTCCTGGATGATTATTATGGGGAACAGGCTGTGTATTGGGATATTTTTAAAGCTCTCCAGGTGATTCTATGGGCAATAAAGTTTGAAATAAAAATAAAATTAAACTATGCATAAGGCTTGCTTTTTCCACAACTGGCTTAATTATGTAATTCCTAAAGTAATAGAAATGTCAAGCCTTACAAAAACTGATAGAAAACATGATAGAAATGGATAGAAATCACTGTCATTTCTTTATAGTTGAACTATATAGGTAATAGATCTCAGAGCTTCAACGTTGCAAGGTAAGATCATTGATCCCATTGTGTCGGTCAGCTTTCCAATGTTATGATAAAACACTTGAGAAACCCAACTTAAAAGGAGGAAAGGCTTATTTTGGTTCATGATTTCAAAGGCTTTAGTCAAGGTAAAATATGCTAGTAGAGAGCTTGTGGTAGAACAAAGTAGCTTATCTTCTGGCTCTTAGGAAGCAAACCCAGAGTACCATACTAGGGTCCCAATTTTCCTTTCAAAGGCATCATATCCCCCAACTCATAATCTAACTTCCTCCTAAGTAGTTTTCACATCAGCTCGCATTCTTTGTCATGTCTCTTTTTGGGGGGGGGGCAGTCCTGGGCCTTGGACTCAGGGCCTGAGCACTGTCCCTGGCTTCTTCCCGCTCAAGGCTAGCACTCTGCCACTTGAGCCACAGCGCCGCTTCTGGCCGTTTTCTGTATATGTGGTGCTGGGGAATCGAACCTAGGGCCTCGTGTATCCGAGGCAGGCACTCTCGCCACTAGGCTATATCCCCAGCCCCGTCATGTCTCTTTTTTATTTCTAACAACCACATATCAGGGAAACCAAGTGCCATTTGTCTCTATGTTCTAGGCTTGTCTCGCAAAACATGATTTGTTCTGGACCTGTCCATTTCCCTGCAAATGCCATTATCTTATCATTTCTAATAGCTGCATAGAATTCCATTGTGTACAGGTACATCCATGTTCTTGATCCATTCACCTGTAGTGGGACATCTAGGTTGTTTCCATATCTTGGCTATTGTGAGCTGTGCAGCAATAAACATGAATGTGCAGGTGACCTTGTCATATCCTGGATCCTGTTGCTCAGAATAGATACCTATGAGCAGTACAGCTAGGTCATATAGTATGTCGATGTTGAGTTGTTGTTGTTTTTTAACCAGTCCTGGGGTTGGACTCAGGGCCTGAGCACTGTCCCTAGCTTCTTTTTGCTCAAGGCTCGCACTCTACCACTTGAGCCACAGCGCCACTTCTGGCTTTTTTCTATATATGTGGTTCTGAGGAAATCGAACCCATGGCTTCATGTATGCAAGGCAAGTACTAACGCTAGGCCATATTCCCAGCTCCTATGCTGAGTTTTTAAAGAAAGCAGGACCCAAGGTACCAATTCACAGAGAGACCTAAAAAGGTCAGGCTTGGAAGAAAGGCACCAAAAAGTAAAACACAAACACTAATTCATATGTGCATAAATTAGTATCCAGGCTGTAAAGAACTCCAAAGATAAGCAAGCAAAGGACTTCTTCATAAGTAGTCTTAGAGAATTTAAAGGACCCTATACCCTTTACCTCACACAAGGTGTGTACATGTGCACAGATGAAAAAAGCTGAGAGGAAGGCACAGAATGAGTGGAAAATGGGAAAGGGCCCAACAGCTGCAATGGACACTGAAGAGAACGAACCAAGAAACTCAAGGGCAGCAGGGAGGAGGAAGAAATTAGAGAAAAAGAAGGAACAGATTACACTAAGCAAAATAAATGTATATGTATATATCACCCAATAGGGAAGGAATTGTTTTATGGTTAATAATCATAAAGGTCATAAGCATTGTAGACTAGATTGACAATGTTCATCGAGGGTAAGATTTTGGGGGGGAAAAAAAGAAGAAAGCAAGTGGAGGTGGGTTTGGGGGTTAACGGGAGGGAATGAGGAAGAAAAATGAAGAAGGAGGTAAACAAGTATGACAAGAAATATATACGTAGGGCTAAGAATATAGTCTAGTGGTAGAGTGCTTGCTTTGTGTACATGAAGCCCTGGATTTGATTCCTTAGTACCACATATATTAAAAAAAAAAAAAGCCAGAAATGGCGCTGTGGCTCAAGTGGTAGAGTGCTAGCCTTGAGCAAAAAGAAGCCAGACAGTGCTCAGGCCTTGAGTTCAAGCCCCAGAACTGGCAAAGAAAAAAGAAAAAGAAAAAGAATTCACTACCTTTCTATATAACTATAACCCCTCTGTACATCATCTTGACAATAAAAAAAATTTCAGCTCACTCTCAACAGTGTTGTGGCTGGTGGCAAAGCCTTTAGCATGAGATCCTTTGGGGGACACTTAAGAACCAAATCATTGCTCTTTGAAACTCAAATGTGAGTATGCTCTTGCTAGAATTCATCAGTATTATACTGAGGTGTCCTGTTATCTTTCCCATGCTTCTTCTGCCAAGAATCCATATCTAAACATTTTTTCCTCTGCTGCATAATAGATGAATAATCCTTCAAATTTTTTTCTGCTAAAAAATAAAATAAACAAAACTCTTCACAGTAATTCATGGCCCTGAAAAACACCTGGTTTTATTATTAATAACTCATGTCACACATCACACACACACACACACACACACAACTGCATACACACACACAAAACACTACTTCTGAAAGCAGATTCTTCCCAGAAAATTTAATTCCTACTCTCAGTTCTGCTTGATGGGGTAAAGCAAACAAAGTTTCCTTGGTCTCCTATTTCAGAGCTTTGTGTTTGGACAATGATCACATCCACTTCCCGGTTTTTCCCCTTTTGTAGGCAGAGTGATTGGATACAATCCACGCCATTACCCATCTAGAACCAATTACAACTCTCAATAGCTCAGTTCTGGTTATCTATTTTTACATTAAAAACAATCCCTAAAGTTAGTGACTTAAAACACAGTTTATTAGTTTATTTCACAGTCTTGTGGGTTCACTGGCTTTATCCAATTTCTTGTTTAGGATCCTTCAAGTTATTGCAAGTCAAACAGCAATGGGACTACAGTCAACTGATGGCTTCTTAAACCTCAGAGATCTTTATTTATTTTGTTTTTGAGTTGCTATCAACAGAGTACTACCATATTTCTATGGAATTTCTTTTTTTTTTTCGTTTTTTTGTTGTTGTTTTTCAAATTTTTATTATCAAACTGATGTACAGAGAGGTTACAGTTTCATAGGTTAGGCATTGGATACATTTCTTGTACTGTTTGTTACCTTGTCCCTCATACCCCCTTCCCTCCTCCCCCTTTCCCTTCCCCCCCCCCAGGTGTTCAGTTCACTTATACCAAACAGTTTTGCAAGTATTGCTTTTGTAGTTGTTTGTCTTTTTTTACCCTGTGTCTCTCAAATTTGGTATTCCCTTTCAATTTCCTGCTTCCAGTACCAGTATACATGGTTTCCAATATACTCAGATAAGATTACAGAGATAGTGTAGGTACAACCACAGGAAGGTGATACAAGAACATCATCAATAATAGAAGCTACAGATACACATGGGACTTGGAAAGTAGTTACCACTGTGATACAACAATTGTTTCCATAACATGGAGTTCATTTCACTTAGCATCATCTTAGGTGTTCATAAGGGTATAGCTATTGGGCCTTGTGATGCTCCCTCAGAGATCTTTAATCTACACCTTTGTCTTCTGGTTCTTCACTCTCACAGGGAACTACCACTTAGACTTGACCTTTTAACTTTCTGACCCCCAAACAGTTGCATTTCTAATATGGCAAGTGACCTCTAAGAAACAGGAAAAAAGAAACCAGTTAGCAGCAGTTCTAGGCTATACCTATGACTGGACTACTGTCATTTTGACCACATTTTGTTGGTCAAAGTAGTCAATATACCTATCCACCTTGTAAGTAGTAGAAAAATCGACTCAATTTTTCTTTGCTTTTCTTTCTTTTTTGATGTTGTTTGGTGTCACTTGGTTTGAACTCATGGCCTACTAGGCAGAGACTTTATCATTTGAGCATCCCTGTTTTTGTTTTAGTACTTTTTCTAGTAGAATCTCTCTTTTGGTCCAGACTGATCTGGACTTCAACCATTCTGTTTATACTTCCCATATAGCTAGGATGACAGAATCACACCATAAATCCCCAGCCTTTTTGTTGGTTTAGATGGACTCTGTGTTCACATACAAGACTGTCTGAGATGGCCTTGAACCTTGATCTTGCCAAACTCAGCTTCCTGAGTAGCTAAGATTACAGAGATGACCTACCCTTGCCCAGCTCAACAAACTTCATTTCTTAAGATTATTATTCATGGTTAGAAAATATTCTGTCATAGTTAGGTGATCTCTAGTGATTATGCCTCATGAAAGTAAGGCGTGGCCTCTGTAAATAATTTTAGCATCTGAGTTGCACACTGTCCCATACTTTCTTACTCACAGAAACTAATACTATCACATCCCTCCCAGTGTTTTATATTATACTTATCATTTTGTTTCTAGACTTATAAAGGTTTACTTGGTTGTCTTCTCTCCTATCCTAACCTAAAACAATATCCTATTGAATATCTGCCTTTTCTATCCCATCACCTAATAAGTGTATCTTCTGGTGTTTTTTTTTAGAAATCATTCTTTTGTTAATTGAATACATGTTTATGAAACATTGTAATAGACAAGGTATTGATTATATATACATTGAATGGGCCATAACAAATTACTTAGTTTGTCATACTGCTAGACACCTCTGTAAAGGTAATGATAATTTATCAACACACCCCAAAGGCAGCCATTCAAATGGTATGAATCCTCCGTAAATGTACTACTTCTCAGCCCTGATTTTTACAACTACTTCACAAGGATAGCACATAAAAACTCCTTTGGAGACTATATTTGCCATATCTAATCTAGAACAGTCTCTTGCTCAAAGAACATATTTTAATGACTTGATTCAAATATATGTGAATTCCAATTAATCACTGCTTTCTATTTTAGGACCTTGGATAAGTAGTTTTGTGCTTTGTAACCTTTTCAAATATTTACAATTTAACATATTTGACTGAGCACCAATCATTGGCCTTGAGAGTCCACAATTCCATCACAATGTTGCTTTGTCTTTAGTCATCATTAATAGTAAAGTTGCTTATGGGAACCAGTATGATATCTACAAAGAGCTCTAAGTAAACAAACTAATGCCAAAAAGGAACATTTTCTCTGAGATCTTTTCTCTCATTTTTGAACTCAACAGAGTATTAAGGCTATGATTGCCACAAATCTTTTCAGATAGGATGAATTCTTGACTTTAGTTTGAAAATAGATCATTTCCCAAGCTATGAAGACACAGCTTTAGTTTCTGCCTTGTAACATCTTTGAAGTTCCAGCTCGATCTCTACAAGCAGTATCATAAAATCAAAATAAGCAGTAAATGTTTTTGGACTTTATCATCAACAAAAGTTAATTCCTCTGCTGAATTAGCTCATTCTGAAGTGAAGCTGTCCTAGTCTAGAATCTGTAAATTTAGAATTTCACAGAAGCTATCTAAGATGAGTCTTCTGGAAGTTCCCTGTTGTCAGAGTTTTGTTACTGTGAAATGTATTTTTCAACTGGAAAAGCAAAATGCTACTGAAGTCTGTTTTGCTGTGGGCCTTGAAAAATGTTATCCCATTATACCATCTCTCAGTTATTTCTCAAGTACTGACTACTTAAAATAGGTAATTACTTGAAGAAACTTGCCTAATGGTAGTAACTATGACTTTTCAGGATGATGTAAGCTCATCACTGGCTATTAAGAATTTTGATGACACCTGATAAACATTACAAAAGAAGAAATTTTCATAGACTTTAGTATATTCTATCTAAAACATATGGAGAAACTAAGTCAAGGCTTTATTATAACCCTATAGAACATCAGAGATGACAATTCCAGCACTGAAAATTAAAGGCTTTTAAGATTCTTCTCATGAGTCCTACCCTCTAGACCACAAATTCTATGTTTAAAAATCATTAAATTCCCCCTGGGTTCAAGTGAATGAACAGTTCTTTTTAGACCTTACAGTCTTTGGGTCAAATGTAAAATGGAAAGATTTGTCATAAAACTACAAAAAGAGCATTGATTAAAGAACTCTTAATGAAGATCTGACATTTAATCTGCTCTTTTATTGGATAAGAACTTTAAATATTCGCTCCTTATGAATTCATTTCATATTCATTTGATCAAATGAACGAAGGCTGCTACTAAAAGAAGATAATTAAGCAATATGTTCTACCAAGGACATCATCAACCTACAACATCCATCATCCCACTTGGATAGTTAATAATTTTAGTAACGTTGCCATGACATTATAATGAGAATGCTCATGTCCTGCTGCTACTTTGTCAATTGGAAATACTCTAAGGTCAAATACTAGCAGCTATATAATAAATATTTCATACGTTTGCTGTGCCCCTTCTGAGGGATTTTCCCCTCAACATTAGTAAAGAAAAATGTCAAATAAGCTTAGATGATAGAAAGATTCTTAAGACTGTCTCCTCATATTCCAATTAACCTTATGAGCAACCCAGCAGTATACATTGAAGAAAAACAACACTTTGTGAACTTGTACAAAGTGCCAAATGCAGACCCTATGCTTTTTCTATCAGTATAGCTATAGAGACACTTTATGGTTGTTAAGTGTGTGTATGTGAGTGTGTGTGTGTGTGCCAGTCCTGTGCTTCAACTCAGTGCCTAGATGCTGCCCCTTAGCTTTTGTGCTCAAGGCTAGCTCTCTTCTACTTTGAGCCACAACTCCATTTTCAGCTTTTTTGGTAGTTAATTTGAGATGAGTTTCACAGACTTTACTACCCACACTGGCTTTGAACTGTGATCCTCAGATCTCAGCCTCCTGAGTAGCTAAGATTATAGACATGAGCCACTGGCACCCAGATACTCTTCAGAACTAAGTAATGGATTTGTATTTTAAGGGACAGTTTTAAATTAAATAGTTCCGTGAAACTGATTTAGAAATAAAGTTTTTGTTGTTTTTTTTTTACTGGCAAATTCACTTTTTATTAGAAGTTCCTTAAATGTATACAAACACAGGATTGTTTATAAACACTGGATTATGAGAAGTCAAATGTACCTACAAAATCAAAACAATTTTTGAAATAAAGTCTCTCACACTGCCACAGACAAATAGCCTTCAAATCCTCTTCAGCCCGCAGCCAGCGAGAGACACAGCTCCGCCATGCCTCGGTGTGTTCTTGGACCCTTTTTGTTCCACTGTTTTGAGTTTTTCCACCCTGCAGTTCTGGTGTGCTGGTTGGTGCTGGTTGTGCCTTCTTCCTGGGGGGCGAGGGGGGGCAGGGGTCCCTGGCATCTTCAGTGGGGAAGTGGTGGGTTCTGCAGCCACATTTCCCTCTGCTCTCCCCAAATCCCCGGCTCAGAGGCCAATGAGGAAGGGGTTTGAAAAGAAAAGATGGAAGGCAATGGGTATTTCAAATTTTTAGGGCTGATGAGGGAATTAGATATGTGGCTCAAGATGTGTACACTCAAGGTTCAAGGGAGCGCTTGAGGCCCTGAGTTCAAATCCCAGTACTGGAACTAAAAATGAAAAAGTAAAAATAACAAAACTAATGAGGACATGAAGACTCAGAGTGGTTGACTGACACAGCCAGGACACACAACCAGAGGGATGTACTGAAACCCAGACCTCCATGTCCCCTCTGCCACCCCTTCCCCTGCCAGTGGGGCCCACAAGAAGCAGAGCAAAGCCCTGAGTTCACTTAGGAATGTGTCTCCCAAGGAAGTGAGCAGTGGCAAAGATGGACAAGGGAAGGGACGGTCACTGCCCCGGTGGGTGGCTCCCACTTGGGCAAAAGCACTCAGGAGGGGCAGCTGGCCCACCCCAGCACCCAGCCACAGCTGGAGGAAGGAGCTCAGTGACCGCTGGATGAGCCGAGGAAGGGACGTGCTCACGCGGTGACAAAACGGAAATAACAGCTAGCAAGGGTAGTGAGATATGTACAGAACTCAGTCACCGGAGTGCCCTGCACACAGCCAGCACAGGGTCAGAGAACATAGTCATACTAAAAATCAGTATATATCGACTATGAAGTATAAGTACATATAACACAAAAATAAAACTCGGCATTACAAGTGTAATTTGTGTTTGTGACCATTGGTGGAACATCATATCTGAAGTCCTCCAGCTCGATGGAGAAGGATGAGAAATTCACAAAACACCAGCAGCAAGGCTTCCCGGCTCAGTCCGGCATGCGGCGCCCAGCAATCCCTTGGGATCCGAGGTGACATCCTTTAGTTCTTGCGATGGCACGAAGGAACTTGTGGGTCAGCCTGGCCTCAAGACTCAACTCAGAGGTTCAGCATGAAATCATCGCCCTAGTCCTAAAATAGTTCAAAAATGTCAGGGAGAGCAGGTGCAGGCTGGGAAGAAGCAGGGGAGTGGGGGGGGAGGGGGGGCGGGGGGACGGGAGGCCCTGGCCTGACCCCCGGCCTGGCTCTCCACACCAGTCCAGCCCATCCTACCCTACCACCAGGTCACCATCTCTGCTGACACTATTGTTTCTGCCCAAGTAAACCTCCCAGGCTCTGCCCTTCGGTCTGATGCGCAACTTGTTACCCATCCCCCTTGACCCCAAAGGCTGGAGAATCAACATGCTCCTTCCTGCTGAATCTTGAGAAGTTCAGGGACCCACATTGCGCACCTGCCTGGCTGCGGAGGGAAGCAAGCCCCGTCCCACGCCGGAAGCTTTGACTTCGTGTCATGCCTGGGTGTTTTCTGTGTGCACTTTGAATCTCTCCTGCTCCTGGTGACAGCCGTGCTCCTTTCCAGAAATGAAGTTCTAACAAGCACCTTTCCTTTTTTTTCTTTCTTTCTTACAATCCGGAAGAAATTTATATAAAGCAAAGAAAGGACTCCTAATTTAAAATCAAAATTTGAATCCTTCTCTAGACTACATTAAAAGTGAAGTCTTCATCTCAACAAAACATCAAAAGCACAGATGCAATAAAAGAATAACAATGAGAATTTGATCTTTTGAACCTCAACAAACATGTCACTATGTGTGTGCATGGTGTGTGAGTGTGTGTGTGTATGTTTGTGTAAGTTATTTCCATGAGGATAATAGAGGAAGTATAGCAGAAGAAAGCTTTCTCATGGTCAAAAAGAATATGTATTTCACATTAGGAATGTTTTCATTAACTAAGCAACAGAAATGGTTGTTAATCTACATTTGTGACTTAAGATTAGTACATGTATAAAAGAATCTGAGATTTTAATAATCATTTATTATGTCATTAAAGATGGAGCTTTACTGCCATGTCATTGAATTCTACAGAGAATAGGCACTTCTCCACAAAAAGGTTCAAAAAAAGTACTTTCCATTGACTCCTTGGGAATATTACTCTCACAAGATTTTAAACATTAAATTTAGCTCTTTTTTCCAATATTTAACTTCATTTTGCCACCCAGAATCTACATATTTCTCTTAGTACATGAGTGAGAATATGAAACACAGGGAGAAAAATGATGTCTAGATATAAATTGACTATTAAGGGATATAATAAACCTATAATACATACAAGTAATTTAAAAATTAAATTTAGCTCTTAAAGTCTCATAGGAGTGAAGAAAAATTGCATCAGACAAAGATTGTATAACTAGCAATCTACCACTATTGCATTTTTCATTGAAAAAATAAAGAAAACAAGAGGCAAAACTACATTGCTTTGCTAGGCTTAATTATGCTCCTACTTAAATGACTTATTTTTCCAGGTTGGGATAGACACTTAGGGAAGTTTTGTCCTGCATAAAGATTTTTCGGTTACTTTTAAGAAATAGGAATAAGTCAGATACCAATTTAAGATACATGATGGCAGGTATTACAGGGGATTGCATAGGAAAAGATTTCTTCTTCTTCATCCTTATGCTCCTGGCGGCAGCCGCTCTACTGTAAGATATTGACAAAAGAAAAGTGCAACTTTAAATTTTATGTATCCAAGAGCTTAGAGAAATGAAGATCCATTAAAATAGGAAAATATATCTTACCAAAAGTTTAATGAAGAGGTATATAGTTTGAAGAAATGTGATTAAGCAAACAGGATGTGATCTAAGGATAATAAAGTGGGAAAATAAAAGTGGGAAAGTTTGCTAAGAAGACCTGCTTTTTCTGGTTTTTCTGAGTTTCCATGACTTCAGAGATAAGACATTCTTTTTCTCTATGTGATGGGTATCTCTCACATGAAAGTCTTATGACATAATTCAATAAAGATCAGAAAATTAATTTCTAGTTTCATAACATGATTCAGGAAAGAAAGGATGAACGAAGTGAAGAAAAGGGAGGATTCCTATTTGGGCTGGTGTTTTTTGCAAATGCCATGGTTCCATGTTTTGGGGTAACAGACACTAAACCTCACTTGCAGTTCCTATAATTTTTCAGCCTCCTATGAGATTTCATGTTTCATAGACATAATTTATTTTCACTGTGAATCCCTTTATCAAACACAGTGCTTAATACAATGACCAGCTATAGATAATATATATTAGTGACCAGAGATGGAAAATTTTTCGAGATCAAACTCCAAATCAAATGATAAATATAAAGAAACCAGTGGAATATAGTGAAAACAAAACTACTGAAGGAAACTAGAATCACTAATAATAAGAAAAGATGAAGTTAATTCTTGGTGAGGGAAAGGGGGAAGGGGGAGGGGGGAATGAGGGACAAGGTAACAAATAGTACAAGGAATGTATCCAATGCCTAATGTATGAAACTGTAACCTCTCTGTAATTCAGTTTGATAATAAAAATATATTTTTTAAAAAGTGATCCTCAAAACTTTACATGAGTCTTGTGAAATATACCACCCCACAAGAAGTTTTCTTTCTAAATACATGCAAGAGTTTCCCAAAATATTTAACATCATGTGCAGAACATTTGTCATATTTATGAAATATATACATTATTGTTCCTCTTCACATTAATGTATCCATAACACCTCTAAAAATACAAATGAAATATATTTTACTACATTTAACTTGGTAGTTTAGTTTCTTTTTTTAAAGATGAGATTGTCTTGAATATCTGTTCCTTATTTTTTGTTCTAGGAACTTATAAATTTATCTTATTTTAAAATGCAGTTCAAGAGGTAGCTTCACTGCACAGAAGAGAAATATAGATTTGAGCACTGAAATCGTTTTTGAATACCTGAGTTTCTTGTTGTTTTGTATTTTAACTGAGAGATAAATGAAACATCTTCCATGTTGGAATTTTGACATGATTGATTCTTTTTTTTCCCCTAAGGGCTTGGACTCAGGGCCTGAGCAGTGTCCCGGAATTCTTTTTTCTCAAGGCTAGCACTCTACCACTTGAGCCACAGCACAACTTCAGGCTTTTCATGCATATGTAATGCTGGAGAATTGAACCCAGGGCTTCATGCAGGCTAGGCAAGCACTCTACTGCTAAGCCACATTCCCAGCCCTATAAATGATTCTTTAAGTTAATTCTTTATCATGGAATAAAGTCACCTTTAGAAAATGAAAGGAGAAAAATAAAAGGACAAGTATTTATTCTGATATTTTTACTAAGTCCCAAAGGAGCAACAACAACAACAACAACAACAAAAACCCAATGGTTTGTGTTTCCCTTTCTCTAAAGCAACATGTCTTCCCCAATAACACAAAAACAACAAAAGTGCTATTGCTTTTGACCCTCTGAAGCACCTTAAAATTCCTTCTTTTGCATATTTTACTCTGTTCTCTACTCACCCAATTATGAACTTTCCATATGGCAAAGCAGATGAAGATCCATTTGGGTATGTATATCTTATCAATACCAAATGAGATAACATATGTGATAAAACATTACAGTTGTCTAATTTTTAATGCTTCCAATGTTTCCCAATGTCTTTCAACTGTTTCTTGGTATGTGTAGCAGCAAAACCATCTTCCTTCCTAATGAACTAGAATAATTCTGGAGTTTTTTTTCCCTCAATTTGAATTCTTAGTTTAAGCAATGATAGAACAAAGAAGGGTACAATATCAAAGAGACAGGAGATGAGGGGAAGGAAGGGGAGGGGAGGAGAGGGGAGAAAAAGTGAAGGGAGAAGGCAGGGGGAGGGGAGGGAAGGGAGATGGAGAGAAGGAAGGAAGGAAGAAAGGAAGGAAGGAAGGAAGGAAGGAAGGAAGGAAGGAAGGAAGGAAGGAAGGAAGGAAGGAAGGAAGGAAGGAAGGAAAGAGAAGGGGAAAATAGAAGTGCTTTCTCTATGTTACAACTACTATAAATAAATCAACACTAAAGGGGAATTTCTGTGTAATTCTAAGAAGGGGGAGGAATCAAGGATAACTAATTTGTCAGTGGGCTTGAAAAATTGATCAATCCCTGATAATAAATTGAGGTGTTTGATAGTAAGAACTATAATTGAACAATAAAGCACAGATAAGCAAGTAAGTAATCTAAAAAACCTCAAACCCTTAGAAATATGTAAATAACTCATAACAGACTTTTAAATTTGAAAGCACAGCTTGACTGAGAAATAAAATTGAAATGGTGTGGTGCATATTCCTATTACATTTTACCAAAAACTGATAACAAACATTAAGAAGTAATTTGGTCCTACTATAAACGTACCTGGAACATTAGAAAAATGCTAGATATGATTTCTTGTTTATAATACACAAATACAAATATTAAAAAAATTAACAAGAAAGTTTCTGTCCATAGATCTAAAAGATTGCTCACAAATTTAAAAATAATTTTGTAAGACAATACAAAAATGTCCTCTCCATAAATTTCTTTTGCCAGCATTGAGCATTATCTCTCTTTTCAACAGATTTTCTCATCCAAGGAAAGTGGAAAATTGAGGTGATTTAGGTACAAATACCTATTTTATTTAAATTATCTGAATGAGGCTTAGGCCTTTGTCTTTTTGTACTTGCATAGACTTATCTGCCATATATTAAAGACCCTTAATAAATTATTTTAATCCTTGGTGATGTAAATCATCAATTCTACTTTAGAGATTAAGACACTGATGAATTATTTGCTTCATTGAACACCTATTTTTAAGATGGATACTTTCCTAAGCATGGAGTATAAAGTAAACTTCAACCTTAAACTAACGATAGACTTAAGAATATAAAACAAATGAGAACCAAAGTACCACTTCCCGCCTCTAGTCAATTTACCAAAATAAAGACAAAAAGAGATAGAAAATAATTAGATTCAGTAATTGACACACAAATCCAACAATTTGCAAATGTCTTCACTCTAAAGGTTGTCTATTCTACTGAACTTTTAAAAGGTCTGGTCTTGATTTAAACCAAATTACTCTTTTTATTATGTTTTGCATCTCAGAAAAATAGTTTAAGTTCCATAAAACTTTATAATTAATAGAAATAAATTCTTCAGCTGAATTAAAAGATAAAGAATTGATTTACACATATAAATATTGCCTACACCTTTGGCCATACCATCCTCATAATACAGTAAAATAACTGGAAAATGGTCACTATATAAATCATAATTTGGTTAAACCTTATAGATGAGTTAAAAGCACACTCTACTTAACTTCTTTCATACATTATATTTCCATTTCCTTCTCCCAGCTATGAGACATGCTGATTGGATTCACTTTCTTTTTCTCAATAGGACTTCCAAAACGTTCCTAAATGCTTAAATAAGAAGAAAACATGCCAGCACTGATGGCCCATGCCTGTAATACTGGCTACTCCACAGGTTGAGATCTGAGAATTGTGACCGAAAGGAAAAACCCAGGCAGGAAAGCTTTGAGAATCTTCTTTCCAAGTAACTACAAAAAATGTTGGAAGTAGAGCTGTTCAGTGGAGCTAGCTGCTCAAGTGTTAGAGCACTAGCTTTGAGAACAAAAGCTCAAGGACAGTCCTCAGACCCTGAGTTCAAGCCCCAGGACCAATACAAAGAAGAGAAGAGAGAACAGGAAGGACAGGTGGGGTGAGGGAGGGAGGGAGAAGAAGGAAGAGGAAGAGGAGTGAATCTGGAAGAATATGTTTTCCACAGCCAAAGAGAACACCAGAAAACAGCCAGCCTCTCTATGGGCATGGTGAGCTTCCTGCTGCATTTGTCTGTCTCAGAAGTCTTTTCCTCTATATATTAATACTTTCAGCAAACAGCAAGAATGAAAGGAAGTAAAGCCAGGGCTTGATGACCCACCCTATCATTTAACTCTTCTTTTGGCAATAAGTTCAAAACAAATGTACTTACTCTTTATTTTATTCTTTTTTTTCCTTTCAAACAAACAGTATGAAAAAAAAGAAGTAGATGATAGCACTCTCTTCAGGCTTTCAGAAAGGCCAGTGACTGTTGTGGTAAATTATTTTGTGGAAAAGTTAAATATTATGGCTCAGTATTGCCAAGAACAAAAGCCAAACCATTCCAAAAGCAATACTTACAAAACTATTTGGTGTAGACAACTGTGCAACCCATTGAGGGGGGGCGAGAAAGGAGGAGGGGGAAGCCGGGGGGGGGGGGGCGGTGAGGGAGGAGGTAACAAGTTGGATAAGAAATGTACTCACTGCCTTACATATGAAACCGTAACCCCTCTGTACTTCACTTTGACAATAAAGAAAAAAAATTAAAAAGAGAAATCACAGCAGGGAGCTGAGTAGATTATAGAGCACAAAAGATATTGCAGGCTCAAAATAAGTGACATGACAATACAGCTGTGGAAAGCTTTTGAGTGTAGTTTTTATTCTGAGAACACAGTGCACTGTAGTGTGAGAGGGCTATGTCTCCGTCAATGGTGAGATAACTACTCTTCAATAGAGAAACTGTAAAATCCAACCTGATAGCAAGTATTCTATCTCTGCCTTTGCCTCTGAGAAAGGGATACTTCAAAAATTCCCAAAATAGAAGTCTCAGGCAACATGCTCAGACAGGATCAACTCTTAGAGTAACAATGGATATTAGTTGAGGAAAGGAGATTCCTGGCCCAGCTGAAACTGGATACAGAATGAAAAGATTGAAAGCCATACACGAGACTTCTCCAATTCATGGACCAATAATAGTTCCTTTCTATTGTGTAAAATAATGTGATTGTGAGAAATCCCAAACAACTCCAATGATTGAAATCCACTGCTAGATACCAGACCCGATAGATAATCTGCAGTCTGGAAGACATTGCAAAGGGAGTCTACATTTCATCCACAAGTGGAGAAAGACGTTGCACCAAATATGACAATACTATTGATTAAGGCCTCAGGGGAAGTCTTTACCCAAGACATACTTAAATAGAAGTACAAAAATTAAAAAGAAAATGTGGGCTGGAGAAAGAACTCCTAAGGACCAAAGGCAAGATTTCCATTGAATAAGTCTATGCATATAAACACAGAAAGAAAAAGAAGATAAAACAGGTAGAACTGAAGTCTGTTTAAAGGATATGGATAGGAGAAAGTTAGCCAAGGAGGGAATTACGGTTAATAACGTAGGGATGTGACGAAAATGAAGCAGTCAAAGCTGTCCAAACACAGTGTGTACTTGCAACGACTGGGCTATCATATATGCAAGCACAGGCAACCATTTTAGAAAAGATAACTTTACCTTTGAGTATAGCCATTTTGGTAGCTGAAAAGTCTCATTAATATACCCAGGAAGTCATGCAGCTGCTCATTTTGATTTCTACTTTTATGAGAAATAGGCAAATGAAAAGCAGTTAATGTGGAAGTTATTTCAGGACACACATTATGGTAGATTCAGCCAAAACTCCATCTAAGGTACAGGAGAATAAATGTGAATGATGCACCTGAAACAACAAGAAAAGTTTACATTATCCTCTGTTTCTAAGGCAGAAACAGTGTGTAAACAGTTTCTCAAGTGTCAGTCAAAACTAGCTAAAAAAAATTAACAACTGATCAGTGTTAAAAATTCAAACCTGTAAAACACCCCACCCATACTCACAGAATAATAATTGGAAAACTTTTAGAATCTAATTAAATGCTTCTTGTATGGAGAGATCAGGATGGTTTTTATACTTAATACTATGCGTGGTTAATTAATATATGTGTATAGGTATGCATATCATAAACCTTACCTTATGTTATCTTCCTATAAAAAATTTAAAATATTAATAGCCAATACTTTTAAAGACTTACCCAAGGTCTGCCAGATGCCAATTTGTGTGTGGATAGAGTGGGAAAGGAAGCAACTTAAAAGCTGACACAAAAGATGGCAGGTAATATTAAGAGAAAGTTGTGAATAAGTATACTTAATATCCTAGATTAGAAGACAAAACAACACATCAGATGCTCCCATAATGGAGTGCTGTCTCCAAGGCAAGGCTGGGAGAAAAGCTTCCCACTTATCATTCTTAAGACATAGCACTGGGGCTGGGAATATGGCCTAGTAGCAAGAGTGCTTGCCTCATATACATGAAGCCCAGGGTTCGATTCCCCAGCACCACATATATAGAAAACGGCCAGAAGTGGCACTGTGGCTCAAGTGGCAGAGTGCTAGCCTTGAGCAAAAAGAAGCCAGGGACAGTGCTCAGGCCCGGAGTCCAAGCCCCAGGACTGAACACACACACACACACACACACACACACACACACACACACACACACACACACACGACATAGCACTTTGCTGGGCACATGCCTATATGCTGGGAGGCTGAGAGAGACCTATGGATCACAGTTTGAAGCCAGCTTGGGCAGGAAATTCCTTGAAACTTTTATCCCCAATCAACCACCAAAAAGCCTAAAGGTGAAGCTGTGGCTCAAGTGGTAGAGTGCTAGCCTTGAGCAAAATAAAAGTTCAGGACAGCCCCCAGGCCCTGAGTTCAAGCCCCAGAATTGGCAGAAAATAATTTAAAGACATGGACATTTTCTAATTCTGTCCACCTCTCAAAGCACACAGTAGCAGGAAAACCAGGATTATACTGACTCTACATTTTCAAAACAAGTAGCTACTCTTCTTTCTCTCCCAGGCCCATCCCTTTTGAACAATGTCTATTCTGACTCTTCCCTTCTACCACGAACCATAGGTATGGCATAGCCTAACGACTTAATAGAGCTTACACTCCTGGCATATAAGATTTTAATGAGAATACTTTCCCAAATCTATAATATCGTATTACTAATTACACCAGCATTTTACCTTGTTGTGTATTATTTCTAGTGTTTTTCCATTCATTTATGAGTACTTGTATTAGTATCCATGATACAGTATTCCTCTCTATAGTAATCAAAACCAGCATTTCAGCCATTCATGTCTGTATTTGAATGCTGCTGTGCTGCTTTTTTAGCTATGGGAGTTTGAGTAAATTGTTTAATCTCTGAATTTTTATTATTTATTTATTTATTTAGCCAGTCCTGGGGCTGGAACTCTAGAACTGGCTGCTGTCCCTGAGCCTTTATGTGTTCAAAGCTAGTGCTCCATCACTTGAGCCACAGTGCCACTTCCAGCCTTTTCTGAGTAGTTTATTGGAGATAAGGGTCTCATGGACTTTTCTGCCCTGGCTGGCTTCAAACCACGACCCTTAGATCCCAGCCTCCTGAGTAGCAAATATTACAAGCATGAGCCACCAGCACCCAGTAGTCTCTTAATTTTTAAGTAGTTTTCTCATTTGGTTTTAGCTCACACCATTGTAGTAAGAATTAAAGGAGATAACCAAAGTACATTACACCTGTCATTTTAGTATGTATGAGTCTCATAACAGTTAGCTTCTTTTTTCTTTCCTTCCAATTTTAGATGAACTCCGAAATTGAACAATAAGAGTCTCTGCAATATTCTTGTGGGATTTTTCAGCAGTGTCTCTCCAATGAAACAAACTTCAGCAGTTAGGATGCTCATAAGGTAAAATATAAGCTTAAAAGTGGTGCAAGAAAAATCCCCATAGTGAAAAACTAAGGCCAGAGAAGAAGTGCTAATTAGCAAGCTGTGCAGTGATGTATTGTAAGTGTCAAAAGTGAAGCAGAAAAGTCAAGGCTACTTTTTCTCTGAGATAGCCAGCCTTCAGGAAAGGCCATGTTTCTCAGTAATTTCATCTGAAAGATATAAATCATGACTGAAAAGCTCCCTGCATCAGTAATGGAGAGAAATACCTACATTCTAGCAAGGTTGCCATGATAAAAGGCAGGTTTTCATACATATGAGATCAGCCAAAACAATTATTATCAATCAAATCTAACCCCTTGATACCTGTTTGAAGTAAAATTTAAGGTCAGCATAGGCCAAACAAAAGAGGGCTGGATCATCTCTACAACTTTAAGGAACTCATCACTGGAAATTCTGTCTTACAAAGTTTCAGCTGTATGTGATTTTTGAAACATTAATGATTTAATGCCTGCCAGACAAAGAAAGAAAAAGGATGTAAAAAAAATCAAAGACAGATATAACTCTATCATCAGCATAAAAATAGAGACTGACATCATCATGATGAAAACAATCAGTCCAGAGCAAACGTATGCAAAACTAAAATAATGGATCAAAGGATAATCTTTTTTTTTCAAATTTTTCTTATCAAACTGATGTACAGAGAGGTTACAGTTTCATACGTTAGGCATTGGATACATTTCTTGTACTGTTTATTACCTTGTCCCTCATACCCCCCTCCCCCCTCCTCCTTTCCGTTTCCCCCCCTGAGGTGTTCAGTTCACTTACACCAAAGAGTTTTGCAAGTATTGCTTTTGTAGTTGTTTTTCTTTTTTTTATCCTGTGTCTCTCAATTTTGGTATTCCCTTTCAATTTCCTAGTTCCAATACCAGTATACACGGTTTCCAATATACTCAGATAAGATTACAGAGATAGTGTAGGTACAACCACAGGAAGGTGATACAAGAACATCATCAATAATAGAAGCTACAGATACACATGGGACGTTGAAAGTAGTTACAACTGTGATATACCAATTGTCTCCATAACATGGAGTTCATTTCACTTAGCATCATCTTAGGTGTTCATAAGGGTATAGCTATTGGGCCTTGTGATGCTCTGCTATGACTTGCCTAAATCTGTACTAATTATTCCCAATAAGGGAGACCATCGAGTCCATGTTTCTTTGGGTGTGGCTCACTTCACTTAGTATAATTTTTTCCAAGTCCTTCCATTTCCTTACAAATGGAACAATGTCATTCTTTCTGATAGAGACATAAAATTCCATTGTGTATATGTACCACATTTTCCTGATCCATTCATCTACTGAGGGGAATCTGGGTTGGTTCCAGATTCTCACTATGACAAATTGTGCTGCGATGAACATTGTTGTGCTGGTGGCATTACTGTGATTTTGTTTGTGGTCTTTTGGGTAAATACCCAAAAGTGGGGCTGCTGGGTCATAGGGGAGTTCTATGTTTAGCCTTCTGAGGAATCTCCATACTGCTTGCCAGAGTGGCTGAACCAGTTTACATTCCCACCAACAATGAAGCAGGGTTCCCTTTTGGCCACATCCCCTCCAACAGCTGTTATTGTTAGTTTTATTGATAAAGGACATTCTTACTGGGGTGAGATCGAATCTCAATGTTGTTTTGATTTGCATTTCTTTTATGGCCAGTGATGTAGAGCATTTTTTCATATGTCTCTTGGCCATTCTCATTTCCTCATCAGAGAAGTCTCTTTGTAAGTCTTTAGCCCACTTGAGGGGGCTATTGGTTCTTTGCGGTTTTGTTTTGGAAGAAGGTAATTTTTTTAGTTCTGCATATATTTTAGAGATGAGGCCTTTGTCCGTTGAATGGCCAGTAAAGATCTTCTCCCAGTCTGTGAGCTTTCTGTTTATCTTGCGAGCTATGTCCTTTGCCGTGCAGAAGCTCTGCAGTTTGATGCAGTCCCATTTGTCCAACCTTTCTTTGATTTGTAGCCTTTCTGGGTCTTTGTTAAGGAAGTTCTGTCCTGTGCCAAGGAGCCCAAGTGTTTCTCCTACTCCTTCCTTTAGTGTTTTCAGGGTGTCTGTTTTGATTTCGAGGTCTCAAAGGATAACCTTATGGTGGGTTGGAAGGGTACAACTGGCAACTGGTGAAAAATGGGTGATCAGTAATATCTGATAGCCAGAGAGTTGAGAGTTCATGGAGCACAAAGTCAAAAGCCCTAGAATAGCCTTTACCATGCAAATGATAGGCAAAAACCTCCCAAATACCACTCTGTAAACCACTTATCTGTGATCCTTCTGTATAGTGTGTAGGCTTGTAGAAGCTTAACTATATTACTCAACCAAAATCATCTGGGCTATTAGAGAGAAAAAAAATTGCTCCTAACTGACCATGTCTACATCATGTAAGACCAGTGAAGTCTTGCACTCCTGGGAAGTCTTGACCTATATTCACTGAGTTGTTGCTGGGTATCGGTTTTGCCCAGAAAGTTCAGTAAAGGATATGAAGCAACATGTTTTGTTATTAGCCATTGCTAAGACAAAGATTCTTATGATATAATTATTTTCTAGAGAGCCAAGATCCAGTTTTATGACGTCCTCTCTAATCACAGAAGAATCTGTCTTCTGGGAATTCAGCTGAATGCCAATGGTTCATACCTATAATCCTGGCTACTTGGTAGGCTGAGAAGGATCATGGTTCAAATCTTGCCTAGGCCAAAAACTTTGTGAGACCCCTTTCTCAAACCCATAGCTGGGCACAGTGGTGCATGCCTGTCATAATGTGGCTGAGATTGGAAGAATCACTATGCCAGGCCAGCTCAGGCAGAAAAGCCTGTACGACTCTGTCTCCATGGAAGAGAAGCTGGTCAAGCGTACATCTTTGATCCAAACAACTACTCAAGCAACAATGGGAAACATAAAAGTAGGCCGATCAGGGCTCTGATTTCAGACCACAGTATTAAAAAAAAAAAAAAAAAAAAAAAACCACAAAACCCCAAACCCAAAACAACAACAACAAAATACCGTCTGGAAGGAAAATAATGAAATTTAAAAGAGGAGGATAAAAAGAAAGGAAAGTTTAAAATGAGTAGGGAGGCAATAAAAGGCAAGCATTAGGTGACATATTTACTAATTCAAGGTTTAGATGACAATATCAAAATAAAGCTATGTCATGTAGAGTACCAAGCAGCTTATACCTGTTATGCTAGCTACCAGAGAGGCAGAAATCAATGGATCATGATTTTCCAGCCCAAAGAAAAGTTGACAGGACTCCATTTCAACCAATAAAAAGCTGGATATGGTAGCACAGATCTTTCATCTCAGCTACGGTAAGAAATACAAATAGTCCAAACTGTCCTGGGCTAAAAGTTACAACCAATAACCAAAAATAACCAAAGCAAAAGGGGCTGTGGGTATGGCTCAAGCAGTAGACTGCCTGCTTAGCAAGCACAAAGCTCTGGGTTCAAACCCCAGTACTGCCAAAAGAAAAGGAGGAAGTGTGTGTGTGTGTGTGTGTGTGTGTGTGTGTGAGAGAGAGAGAGAGAGAGACAGACAGACAGACAGACAGACAGAGACAGAGAAACAGAGACAGACATAGAGAACCACACCACGCATGCTGAATTAGGATAATATTTATCAGCCACTATAACAACCCTAATTTATGAGACTTACACAAATGTAAGTTTATCTCATTCATAAAATTTGGTTACCACTTGAAGGAGGTTCGCGAAATTTTATGTTAACTCAGAAATATAAGCTGCTTCTGTATCAGAACCATGATATCTAGAACATAGACGTAACCTAGGTAACCACAGAGGAAAAAAACAGTATTATTTTATGATCAACACTGGAAGTGGCTAATACCAATTCTACCCACATACCACTGAGAAGAGCAATTATAAGCTACCAACAAAAACAGGAAAGAGCTCAGAAAATGTCATCTTTGTGTTTTCACAAAGAACCACACTGATGAACTACACTGTCACAAAACAGCCTATGACCTGTCTTAGCAGCAAGAAAGGCTACATGAAAAATTATGAGGCTTGAACAGGAGGAAGAAAGATTTTTCAGGCTGAAGGAACTATACGATTAAAGTTTAAAGGTGAGTGTGGAACATGCTTTAGGATGAAGAATTAAATTGATCTAGCTGAATCAGTTTTCCAGTAGCTGAAAAGAGCAAGCAATGACCAGATAAGTCAATTTAACAAATTAGGAAGGATATTTATGCCAACTAAAGATTTTGACTTTTCCCTTCAGGTAATAAAATATCCTTAGATAATAATAATAACAACACTTTTCAGTTTTTGTTACGACCATGAAAAGTACTTATTGTCCATTGAGGAGTAGGAAGAACTGGAAACAGGAAACTAAGGGTACTTTTGCTAGTGATGTGCACTAGTCTTTGTTCCAATACTTAGTGGTGTGTGTGAATTTGAACAAATCTGTTAAACACTTGTGTCTCCATTGATTTATCTTTAGTTTTTTGTTTTTTGGGTTTTTTTTTACCAGTCCTGGGCCTTGAACTCAGGGCCTGAGCACTGTCCCTGGCTTCTTTTTTGCTCAAGGCTAGCACTCTGCCACTTGAGCCACAGCGCCACTTCTGGCCATTTTCTATGTATCTGGTGTTGGGGAATCGAACCCAGGGCTTCATGTATACAAGGCAAGCACTCTTGCCACTAGACCATATTCCCAGCCCCCGTTGATTTATCTTTAAAATAAAAGAAATAAGGCTGATTGCATAAAAATATGTATAGATTAAAGTAGGTGAAAGATACACAAAACATACAATACAGTTGCAATCAGTCAAATATTGGGAGTGGTGTTACAGAAATAAAACCAAGTGGGAAAGAAATATGTTGATATAGTATATTTATTTGTTTGTTTGTTTTCAAACAAGATCTCACTATGTAGCCCAGACTGCCTCTTTGCCAGTGCTGAGTTACAGGCATGGGCCACTGTTGGGATCCATCTTTCCCCTTGATGGAAGGGGCTTGATGCCCCTCCCCCCACCCTGGGGAATGCGGCCCTGCTACCCTCTCTGGATCAGAATCCAGAGAAACAGGTTGGGCAAACAGCCCCCAACCCTCTAGCCAGCCTGGCTCCTACCAACCCCGCCCTGGCTCGGTGTGCTCGAGTGACGTTAGCCCTTTGGGGGTCAGGTGATACCTTTCAGCCTATCGACATCCCAGCCAAACCCCTCCCTCGGAATCATCTCCCCTTGTCCTTGTCTCAATAAAGTTAGTTCACTCTAAGAAGCTAGCCCCGTTGCATGTGTACGTCAGACTTCTAGCAGTAAGGAGGCGGGCACACATCTGCAGCCAGGCCACATGCACGCCAGGTCGGCGCTAACTCCCCTGTTCCACTCTAGCTTATCTGCTGGTCGGATGACTAGGGAAGAGGGCGAGAAAGAGAGGGTGGAAAGAAAGAAGTAAGTACCCGAGCCAGGAGAGGCTAACGAGCCCAACAGGCCACCATGCCCAGATGACCTGGTAGACTAGGTATAGAAAGTTTTTAATCAACTTAACTGGGAGAATGATTCTACTGAAAGAATTAAGATAGCTGGGGTACATTTAATGAGGCTGACAAAAGTTTGGTTTTGAATCATTCAGTCTGAACTGAGAGGTAAGAAATAGAGTAAGAGAAAGCAAAGCAAGGTTTAGAAAATGAGTGTCACTTAAGATCAATGTAGGATCAATTCACATAGAAAGAGTTAAAACCATAGGTGAAAAACACATAGTGATTACTCTGGTGGTGGATCTCTACTGTCACCTTGATTGGATCCAAAGACACCTAAGAGATTAGTAAATCAGGATGATTAAACCATTTCTGAATATGGGAGGCAATTTTCTGTAGTCCAGGGCACCAGAAGGAATAAAAGAGGAGAAAGCAAGTTAGCACAGGCATCTTCTCTCTCACTCTCTACTGCCACCATGTAAACTCCAGCCCACCATGTTCTTCCCAAAAAGCTGGCTCACAAAATCACTTTCAGAGTATTGGCTTACCCTAGGATATATTTACAAGTAATGATTTTAGCAACTGGATCTATCTTCCCCTTCTTTTCTAAATATATCAGAATTAAATGTCTAAACAAATAGCATTTGAAATGAATTTGTTTTTAATCTTTACCATTGAAATGAGCAGTAATGGTGCAAATCTACTTGAAATAGAAAACCAAACTTGTCCCTAGGTATCTCCTCCAGCTAAGCACTTCTGTATACATACTGGCTCAAACATTCAAGGTCTAGCTCAATCCTTGGGACGCTCTAGAGCCTGAGCAGACTCAGATCTGCCCTTTCTTATCACTTCCTAGTACTTGCTACCCATGCTAATGGGATGTTTTCCAGCTTTGTGGCTTCAGGCCTCCCATTTCTCTGTCTCAGGCTATGGGCTTCATTCCTACCATCCTCAGAACTGGCTAGAGGAGGAAGGAGAAGTATGCAGAGCATTCCTCCTGGCAGAACAGAAGAACCTCAGCCACACAGTCATTGTTCCCAGACATTCCAGTCAAGGACACAACTCAGTGGTTCACTCTGAAGTTCAGGTCTGAAAATAAGACCAAATGAGACAGAAAATTAATAACAGTAATGGCAACAACAATAATAAAGCAAGGTAAATGAAATGAAAAAAAAAGAAAGAAGGAAATTTCACATAATTTTGCAAACTCTTGTAAAGCATCCAAGTTCTAAGCCACTCAACAAAATAGGACAACTATTTATGCCTCAGGCTTATTTTCTAATTCAACACTACAATGGGATCAAGTTAGTGAAAGCCCACAATGAAAGAGTAAATTGATCTCTCACACTATAGCAAATTCATCTCCTAAGACATGTGCAGCAAATCTTTGTACTGACTCTCAGCATTGTGTATATGGGTGTTTAGCATTAAACTATGAAATAGCATTGTTAGTACCAAGAACAACTACTCATGTTAGACAAGAATAATCAGCTGAGCCAATCTGTACAGAGCATTTAACACAGGGCCTTCTATAATACAGGCACTTTTCTGTATTACAAACAAGATATTGGAAAGAACAGCTTGCCAATGAAACACCAATCTTCCATCCAGAGGTTCACTTGGCCTTTCATTCAGCATCTTCTCTTAAACCCATTTGGGAGATGTGTACACCCTGGCATATTTCCAAAGGATTTGAATGGAAACATGATTTAGCTGGGCTGAATCATGGCATATACCAATCAGCCCCATGCAGGAGCAAGAAGGCAAGAAGTACCTTTCCTGGTGGTCTGGTAGAGACAGAATGTCCAAGTGCAAATCATGTCAGATTAGGTAAAGCTGAGTTACAACCAAAGAAATAAATCATAGATGAGCACCATGTCCAAATTCATGGGTGTTGCTGCAGGTGTTGGGTGAACCACGGATTGCACACCAAGTAGATAGAGGAACATAAGCAGGCAATTTAGAAGGAAAGGGAGTGTCCTGAGCTGTAGTGAAGAAGGGATCACTTCACTTGTTTTCTTTTCCCAGAGTGCAGGAAAATCAAGACAGACACATAGGGATCCACAGCTTCATAGCCATTCTTTCATGCCAAAATCCCTCAAAACTCATTTACTCTAAGACACAGATTTTTCAATAAAGTCTGAATGAGACTCAGCAAATGAGGGGTCCTTTGTAATATATTGCATTTCCATGAGAATATAAGCACACAGAATATTACATAAATCAAGGACACTTAGAACATTTGGATCAAGAGCTGGCAAACCTTTTCTCTAAAGGATCAGACTGTAAAGATTTTAGGTTTTATGGGCCAAGATACCAAACCAAAGCAATTGTATAGACACAGATGGATGGGGGGGGGAATGTTTTTTCTTGGCATAAATATTATTGTACTGTTATAAGAATTTAGTATGCTTTTTTCTCACATAGACCTACAAATGAGATAATCCTTTACTAAGGCAATAGCATAGGATCTTCTAGAATGCTGGCCTGTGCCACAGATTTTGTAGCCAATACTTTAAAGGAAATCTGTTTCCCCTCCATTCACTCTCTCTTTTTCTCTTTCTCTCTTTCTCTGTCTGTCCCTTTCTATCTCTCTGTGTCCCTCACTGCCTGCCTCTTTCAGTCTGTCTGTTTCTCTCTGCTTCCCAGACAGCATGAAGTGAACATCCTGCTCCACCATGCTATCCGTTCCTTAGCAAAACAAAGTCTTTCCTCCTCTAAGTTGGTTGTCTTAAATATTTTGTCACAGTGATGAACAGTAGCACATGTGGCAAAAGCTATATGAAAAAACAACCATATTCATTAAACCTTTATTACATTCTATTCATATGTATTCATTGACTACAAGAAATGTGTTGAGAAAATACTAGTGAAGAAGCCAGATCTCACCCTGCCTTCTCAGCCCTTAGATTCCATTGAGAGAAACAAAGCAAAATAATAATAATAATAATAATAATGAATATGATGATGATGATGAAAAATAAAAAATATACAATATAAATAAAAATGAATAAATGTCTTACGTTTAAAAACTAGGAAAGGGACTTCCAGAGAAAGGTACAAGAGGAGACCAGGAAAGGCCTCTCCACAGCTCCAGGGTAAGTATATGGTTTTTTTAAATGAAATTCCAAGGGAAAAGTTGAAACTGAGCAAACAGCATGAATGAGCAGTCCTGAAAGGGAAAAGAGTTTATTCTCTTCACAGAACTGTAAGGCCAGTGTGTGGCGGGAGGAATGTACAACATCAACTCATGAGCAGAGAACAGAAACTTGGAACCAAAGACAGTGGTAGAAGAGGTATCGCAGGCCTGAGACCACCAACACCTGCCCCTTTGCCCCACACACCAGTGCCATTCTTCCATACAAATGGGTCAGTAGAGAAACGTCCTAGCCTATTCACCTTCAATGGACCAGTCTGCATGAAGATCTTGCATGCAAGATCTTCCTAACTCCTGTATTCAACACTCCCTCTGTTTCTATCTACACAGAAAATCAACAGAAATTACTACCAACAGGCCAGCTGTGCTTGTACAGATAATATCAAGCTCAGAACAAATCGTATTAGATGTGTCAGGACTTATGATTAATAGCAATTCTCTTGAACACTTAACTTTATTATAGCATATATAGCAAATGCTCAACCAATTTTGAATGTTGCTAGTTTTTGGTCTAGGTAACATTAAGAACAGCAAGCTCTAGTACTTACCTAGAAGTCAATAATAAGTAGTGTACATTTATGCTGTTCCTGTCTTCTTTAAGTCCCCATGCAATGTTGCCAGGGGTGAGGGAGTTTTATATAAAAATCTAGGAAGAGGTCGGATTTTATATCTAAATGGATACCATGTGGGTTAGGATTAACATACTTTTAAAAAATAATAAAAACAATAAGCTAAATATCTTCAGAAATTATCATGCATGCTAGGCCTCTCTTATCTAGATAAGGAGGAGCAGGGAAACGTTGGTATAGAAAGTTTATTTGGCATCCATAAGCATAACTACTGCCTCCAGCAGCCAGACCAAAGGAAATATTTCTACAGCTCCTCTAGCTTAAGAGGCAATAAAGCTTCCCAGGAGGAGAGATGATTTGAGACTCTGTGAATTCCATTCCCATTTAGCGATCCTGCTCAGAACCAATAGCTTTGGGAGACTAATCTGAAATCTCTTCATCATAATTGCTAGAAATAATTCCCACCCCTAAAAGGTTACATTATTTTCCCCAAAGACATACAAGCTTGCTCTTTCCCAGAGCTTCTTGCTCTGCCTCTCACAGCAATGCACATTCTACCACCACATGTTGCCTGACTTCAAAATTTAAAATAGAAAAGTGAAGAGAAGCAAGCCCATCTGGCAAGATTATATGTAGACCCGGGTCTTGCTATAGAAGACCTCAAGAGACTGCCAAAATACTGCATAATATGCAGGTGAAATTAGAAAGATTTGGGAGTTTCTAGCTACCTCTTACATTAAAACCAAAACAAAACAAAACCAAAAAAAAAAAAAAAACTGAAAAAGCAGCCATGCTGGTGGCAAGCAGGGCCATTGATAAGAACCTGTAGAAGAGGGGCTGGGAATATGGCCTAGTGGCAAGAGTGCTTGCCTTGCATACATGAAGCCCTGAGTTCAATTCCCCAGCACCACATATATAGAAAACGGCCAGAAGTGGTGCTGTGGCTCAAGTGGCAGAGTGCTTGCCTTGAGCAAAAAGAAGCCAGGGACAGTGCTCAGGCCCTGAGTCCAAGCCCAGGACTGGCAAGAAAAAAAAAAAAAAGAACCTGTAGAAGAAAGATTTATGTAAAGCCAGACAAAAAGGAGGAATCTGGCCTATTAGTGGAAGAATCAAACCACAAGATTGGACCAGTGTCTCTTTGGTTGAGGTTCAGCTTTGCGAATGTGTGTAGTTTTCATATAAACTCTGAAGAAAATGTGACTAATATTGTAGGTAAATACTAAATGTTTAGCCCTACATTATTCTTCATTTGACTACTTGTAGGCAAAAATAGCAGCCTCTTGTTGCATTCTGTAACACAATGTCAGCCTGGTTTGCTGCAAAACTCCACACACGACCTCCTCAAATGGCATTGTTTCTCTTTGTTGATCTTCTTACTTTTCTCTTTACAATTTGAAGCCACACAGCATATTCCTTCAGCCGTGTCTAATGCTATGTCACCCTTGGATGTCTTTTCATTGCAGTCAGACTGAGTCTGGAACCAACTTTCTTTCAAGCCTGAGAGTCTTTGTAATCAGGTAGATCAAAGGATAATCTATCTAATTATCTTGAAATTTCAATTACCTTGAAGAGTTTGAAGCATTAGCAACCAGCTTCTGTTTAGAGGTGCCTTCCTTCTGCCTTATTTCTCACAAGAATTACTTTGAAATTATGAAATCAAGAGTAATGTAAAGGGAATACCTTAGAAATCTATATTAGAAAGAAGATCTAGTACAGATTCTGTTGAGTGACTGTTGTGGAATGCTTAGGACTTTGAGAGAAATGTGAAAGGTAATTTGGGGTCAGAAACCTTATACTGTCAAATATCATTTGGATAATTGGAGCATCCCTATGGCTACAAAAAATATCATCAACATAGACAAATACAGACAGTGAGGAGAAATATATCAGAAGCATACACGGCTATCTCATCAGCTTTGTCCCATTAACTCAAGGGCTGGGCAGTCTCACTCTGGCATCATTTCTGTAAGGGTGGACAGTCCTCATCTGCAGAAGAAAACTGCTAATGGTGTCAGTGGCGATTGCCCCCAGGTCAGGAGCCTACTTTGAGTTGGCCTCCCTCTAATCCTGTCATCCTCATGTGTTCCTCCCAAATGGCTTGGTTTCATCAGACTTTAGGAGCCCTATGTTATTGTTATTGTTTCCAGTAGAAATTCTGCCTTCTAGAAGACAATGTTTTTCATCCCCAGTGTGTCTGAGACAATAATAAAAAAACAAGAATTATATTTTGATTTGTAATCTAGTGTGACGAATATAAGATAGCATACTTCTGGAGGTTAATTAGCTATTAGTGACATCTATGAGCTAGAAAAGCCAGCATTGGATTTGAGTACTTTGAAGGTTTGGGAGTTTTGTTTGGTTTGGTTTTGTCAACTTTGGAGAGATTAAATCACAGAATTTTATTCTCTCGTCCAGCCTCTCTAGGGAAAGAAATCTGCCAATGCTTTTCTGAAAGATGCTAACAATATAAAGAAATATTGAAAACAATTAGACAAGAAATGGTGCTCTGAAGTGAGTAGAAAGTGTACACCAACTCTCATAGGAAATCTGAGAAATGTATTAAAACTCCCATCATTTCATTTTTCAGCAAGCAGAACAGCATGTAGTTATTTATTGAGTACACATTGTGGGGGGCATACAAAGCATACAAAAGGCTTCTTCTGTTTATGATATGGATTTGCACTGTGTTCAGGTTTTCTTCCAACCACATCATCACAGTTTATCCAAGTATCTTGTAAGAAGCAGTGGGGTCTCTACTTAAGCTTCTTGTGAACAGATACACCAGGCCAAGGTCATGTTGCTTTTCCCCTCAGAATTAGAGCCCTGTGGATAGTGTTCTATCTATTCTTTCCCCAGCCTCCTGTTCTTTCAGCGGTGCATATGCCTCCCAGAAGGAAAACAGATGCCAAAACTGTGGGGGACTCTTGTACAGCCTATGCCAAGCTGCAGGAGTGGGGAAGAGAAAGCTTTGTGTAGTCCAACCCACACCTAGAGATGTCTTAAATGTCAAAAAGGATGGATGCACATTGTGAATACAGAATACCATCCAGACTGAGAGAAGGGGCTGAGCAGACAGGGAGCACTGCCAAACATGTGAGAGTGCTCTATTCTGTGGACAGACAGCTGGTTTGCACATTGTTCTGCCTTTCCTATTATTGGCAACACACCGACAGTGGAATGCTCTATCCTGAAGGCTTCTGAAGTTTCTACTGAGGTAGGGGTCCTAGAACTGTTTGTACATTGTTTTCTGGTTATCTCCAGATGCAAACTCAGTTGTGCTGATTTCTTAGTCCGACTCAAAGCTTTGGAAATGTTACCATTTAGTACCATTAATTTGGATATATACATACACACACACACACACACACACACACACACATATATGTGTATCTCCATATGTATGTGCATGCATATATTTACATAAATACATATCCATATTCTTTATCCAAATTAATACATATATACATAGAGAGAGACAGAGAATGAGATGACCGCATTTATCTCTCTTTAGAATAAATAAGCTTTGGAACTCAGGTCAGTACTAGCCAAGAGTATGAATACTTGTTTATGTATTCTAGTGGGAATGTTAACTCCCTTGCACCATGATTTTATGACAATGCCAGTCTGAGGCCTGGGTATTCTTCTAATCTAGCACTCAGTGGCCACAGGATTTAGAGCACAGTCTGTGTTTCGGTTTTCATAACTTCAAAGAAATACCATCACATCACCTGTCCCATTTCAGGGAACACTGAAAGTTAGCATGTGTCATAATATTTCTGTTTGAAAGAAAAAGGAAGCCTAGCCAAGTGAATATACAAGCCACTCCTCCTCATAAATCCTAAGCTTCTTCTATACCAGGTGTGGCAAAACAAAGTTATACATTGAGGTCAGGGCCAAGAAAGTTTGTTTACTGCCAGAAACACAGTAGTAACCAAGTGTGTAAGACATTAGTATGATCCACAACTAGTTTGTGTCTTCTTCTAGTTCTATACTAAGATTGCATTCTCCATGGTTCAAGATTTGTGCTTGACATTTTTTTTTCTTAATCATATATAAGAAATCAGCAGCATGTACTGTGCAAAAAACAATAATGAATAGACAGTTTCCAAGAAAAAGGAGTGTGCATGTCATACAAGGATACATGGTAAAGAACAAGTGGGGAGGGTGTAGAGAAGTGAGAGAAAAGCACTGGCACAAGCTTTTATTACTATAGTGATGGATGCTGGTACATGGGGATATCCCTACTGGGCAAGAAATAAAACACAAATGGGTTTTGTACTTTGGCAGTTTGTAGTATGACTTTTGTACTACATTAAAAGCCAGGCTGAGGAGGAGGGTATGTATAAACAACATATATGATTTTGCCTTGCAATTAATGGCTGTAAGGTGATTAATTGCAAAATCTATAAAACCTAGTCAGAAAGCCCCACAGCAGGCAGACTTTGTGTCTCTAGGAGAAAATAATGGACATAAAAAACATAAATGGGAAAGGATTTGTTTTTTTCATGGTTTCAGAGATTCCATGGCAAAAGGTCACCTCATGGCAGCCAGGAAACAGATCGAGGCCTGACTCCCTGCATTTCTCCTTTTACCCCTTCTGTTTGGGCCCACAGTCTATGCAACGGTACCACCCATATTTAGGAAGTGTATTTCTCTTAGTTGATCCTCTCTGTAAATATCTTCACAGACACATACAAAGGGGAGCTTGACTAATTTCCTTTGTGGTTCTCAATCCCATCAAGCTGACAAAAGAAATGAATAATCAGAAGTCCATCCCTTGCCTACTGGATACACAACACAACCATGTAATCCATATCATTCACTCCACCTTTGGTCCCTAGAAAACCCATGTTTGTCCTATAATTCACAGCATACTTAGGCTAGCTACAAGATTTCTCATCAGGGTAGGTAAAAAGTCTTAAGTTCAGAGACTCATCTGACATTCAAGGAAAATGTAAGTCACTGTAAATTCAGTAACAGAAATTACCTACTTCCAACATGCAATGTCACACACCACAAGGTAGGAATTGAGACATGGGAAAGCAGAATGCATCCAAAGCAAAAACAACCTCAGCAAGGGAAAACATTAAATCCCATTGAGCATATGGAACATGTAATGTTAATCTGAGAGCTCTAATGCTCCATTCTGTTTCCAGCTACCCAAGGTTTCCTGAAGGTTAGTAAATGCTTTGGCCTCTGTGGCTGACAACAGGAGGGAAGCCCTCTCAGGGAAAGGGGAAATTCTTGGATTATCATTTCTTTCCCCAAGGATGATACTATCCTTCTGTGCTGAATGCATTTGAAGATTTTGCCTACCTTGTGAGATGTATGAATCTAAGGCAGACTGTACATAATGAACCATTATAAGAATCTTAACACATGGTTTTGGTTCTATGGAAATGTAACTTTCGCTACTGTGTGTTATTCAACTGTGAAAGGAATAGCGATCCAGTGTCTGGCAGCCAAGACTTGCCTATAACCAATTTATTTTTACCTAATAATGTCTGGTTCACACTAATGCAAACAAGACCTTTAATGTCCTTGATATAGGAAAATAATCTGATCAGGTAAACAAAACAACAAACAATCCAGACTTATGTATGCGACATAAGGACATTAAGTGGTTTTTCTAAAGTATGAAAGCTAATAAATAGCATAAGTAAGAAAAGATTGCAGGGACATGACTCTTCAAGCAAAACACTTTCCATGGTAACCTAGTGCCTCTCCCTGAAGTATTTAGAAAGGAAGAACATCAGAATACTTCTGAGACTGGCTGTGTAGGGAAGGACAGATCTTCCTTCTGAAGCACTTGCTTAGATAGGAAGTCAGTAAATTTCCCTTGAACATTTTCTCCCTTCTTGATACCAGGTGTGGCCTTTAACCAGAACATTCTAAAAACAAATAAGAACATACAACCCCATGAAGGAAGGGAGAAGGCCCCATGAGCACTAGACCAAAGAGAAGGCAGTGAGTGTTTTCCTGGGAAGCAAGGCTTAACATAAGATGCCAAGTTGATTTGCAGTAATTGAAATAAGTATAAAAAACATACAAAGTCCTCATATTTGGGAGATTCATGGGATGAAGGGGAAGCCACAGCAATTGAAGTCAGCCCCATGAAAGATGGCACAAGGAACTATGCAGGTCCTGAGGCCTTTTTAAAGAATTTCCACTTTACCTAAAGAGAAAGGGCAAGATATGAAAGATCTGTGAGTAGAGGGTCTCTTCTATACCTTTGGCCCAGAGTTAACTCCTACTCTGAAGAGTATTGCTTTTAGGGTGGCTCATTCCAGCAAATAAGATGACAGATTTTCCCACTATTACCGTAACATTTACCACTTTCCTAAAGGATCTCCATTCTATACTCCCCAGCTTGAAATCTTTTCTATGTCAGTCTCATCCTTCTAAGATGATATGGATACCAAGATACACCATGTGTTAGTTAGCTTTCTGTTATTGTCACAAAATACCTGAGATAATTAAGTTAAAAGGGCTGATATTTGGGCTGATAGGTTTCTGAGAATTTAGTCCACAGTCAACATGTTGGCCCTGATACTTGATGTTACTGAGGAAGCAACAATGGAGGTCTGTTCATCTTCACCAGCCAAGAAATGAAGGAAAGGCGAAAAGACATGGCCTAGGGCCTAAACTCCTCCTAGAGAATACCCAAAATAACCTAATTTCCTTCCACTGGGGTCCATCCACCTTCTAAAGGTTCCACTGCCCCCAAGTGGCAGCAAGGACTGAGGATTAAGAGTTTAACACAGACCTCTAGGAGATATTTAAGATCCAAATGACAGCATTCAGTGTGGAGGAAAGCAAAGTGGGTTGGATTTCTCAGACAGATGTAATCAGAATCTCAGGTTACGGGGCTGGGGATATGGTCTAATGGCAAGAGTGGTTGCCTCGTATACATGAGGCCCTGGGTTCAATTCCCCAGCACCACATATACAGAAAAAAGTTGTGGCTCAAGTGGCAGAGTGCTAGCCTTGAGCAAAAAGAAGCCAGGGACAGTGCTCAGGCCCTGAGTCTAGGCCCCAGGACTGGCCAAAACAAACAAACATACAGAATCTCAGGTTATATGCCAAAAAGGTGACGATAGATTAATGAGATTCTTATGCTACACTTTCTCACATGTGCCACAAGACAACTCACCCATGGGACAGGAAATTGTTGCCTACTTAAGGGAGTGACAAGGGTTTTGAGCAACTTGATAATCCATGTAATCAAAATTTTTAATCATTATAGTCTTCCTCTAGTAATTAAATCAACTTCTTCATGTGAGCTGAGTTTCTGTTTGGAATTTTAACTTGTGAGGGAGAAAAAGTCCTTGAAAGTCCTATGATTCATTTGTAAAATAAGGAAGATGCCAATGAAATATGAAGAACCTAGGAAGAAATTAAAAGACATTAAAAATCTATTGTCTATCCTGCACTTCACAGTAATTTTTAAGAGGTAATTATACTTTCTAGGAGTGTGTAATTATCATGAAAGAGAACTCTGCATGAATGCATCTAACTTCAGTTGATACATGGTGACAATATTCAAGACTGATTTCCAAAGCTTTTATTGCTTGACTGAGGATCCAAGCTTAAGAGGGTTTTCCAATCTTATTGGAAAAGGACATGTCATAGTTTATGTAAGTAAAAAAGAAGTAGAAAACATAATTTTAAGTGTCCTGTGTTCAATTCTTTCAAATCTAGGCTATCTCAACCTATAGTTTGTTGAAAGACCAGAATCTACGCCATGAACATCCAAAGAAAAGCTAGTCTCTTTCTATCTAGGTCATTCAGTGACCTAGGTAATTCAGTGGGTCCTTTGAGTGGCTAAATGACAGCCATGAAGAACCATCATCAAGCTGGTCACCTGTGGCTCACACCTGTATTCCTAACTACTCAGGAAGCTGAGATCTGAGAATCACAGTTCATAGCCAGCCAGGGCAGGGAAGTCTAAGACGTTTATCTCCAATAAACTACTATTAAAAGCTGGAATTGATTCTGTGGCTCAAGTGGTAGAGCACTAGCCTTAAGTACAAAGTGGCTCAGGTACAGTGTCTAGGCCCTGAGTTCATGCCTTGGGACTGGGGAGAAAATATATATATATGTATATATATATATGTATATATATACATATATATGTATATATATACATATATATATGTTTAGTGCTCACTGTGGCTTGGGATTAAATGCTATTATTCCAGTTAAATGATGAGCACTATAAAGTAGTGTCAGTAAAAGACATTTATGGTCACTCTCAACTAGTTTATCAAGCAGAATCATTCACTACAAATCTACTAAATTTGTATGTAATACATTCTGTAAGACTCTCTGAGCTACAATGGCAATATCTTTTTTAACTAAAGCTCATAAGTTGCCTTAATGGGTTACATCAAAATTTTAATGGCCCACAACTGGGCTACTTACATTTACTACCTAGACAGATGTTGAGTGCTGCTAATGAGATGATTATCAGGTACTGGATTTATAGCATCCTTCCTTTAAATTCTGTAATTGATACACATAACATTGTTTAACTTTTTTATCTTTTCCTGGAAAAGCAGAATTTATAATAACCAATTCAACTATTTTTCTTCTTCTTTGTATGCATTTCTGACATAAAATACAAGATGGTTGCTCTATTCTTTCATATCAAGAATAGAAGTGTTACAAACATGGCATCTGTCCACAGTTTTGTAATACTCTTGGAAAGTTTGTGCAGTAGATAGAATCTAAGATGACTTTCATTGGTCCCCTCCCCCTTGTGTATAGGCTGTCATAGCAACTGTGTTTCTCTAATATAATCTGATAACTGTGGTGGGATGTCACATTTGTAGTAGGGCTACATATAAGACTGTGGTTTCCATCTTGCAAGTAGATTGATAGAAAAAGCTGCAGTTAGTGGTGTAGCAATAGTTGTGCTGAGACCCACCCCACAAGGGTCCCATCAGCAATTCTGGAAACTAAAAAAGTCTCCAGTGGAATTATCCCTTTGACCCTAGCTTCTATTATGGTGCTTAGGTTTGTGTTTTAACTTAGTTCTACCTAGGAGACACTAAATGACTCCTGTTTTCTGTAGTAATTCTGACAGACAGCTTTTATTCTTCCTTCTTCAAAAAATGCATACAGCCATAGAGAACTGGTATTCCTTTTGGTAAGCTCTTTCTCTTTCAGAGAAACAAAAAACTGCATTTTACCAAAAAGAGTTTCTCCACTCTTGGTCACTCCCACTGTTTCTTTGTGGCTGGACAAGGTACAGTGGTAGCTAACTCAGTCACATTTTTAGCTGTCTTTGAACACTGTGGAGCAACTGGCAACTGGGAAATGATTCAAAACCACACAGGTGTAATTGAGTGCCTGCCCCTGTTTACAATGGACCAATAGGCTTTGGGCCTGCCTAAATAAGTCCCTGCCCCTAATACAAACTGACAAATATGTCTTGAAAGTGGACTCTGACTGAAGGAGAAGAGAATAAAAGAAGGTCAAATGGAACTACAGATTTCCTGACTCTTTTTTTAATTTTTATTGTCAAACTGATATACAGAGCAGTTAGTTTCATACTTTAGGCATTGGATACATTTCTTGTACTGTTTGTTACCTCCTCCCTCATTGCCCCTCCCCCCTCCCCCTTTCCCTTTCCCCCCATGAGTTGTTCAGTAGATTTACACTAAACAGTTTTGCAAGTATTGCTTTTGTAATCGTTTGTCTTTTTTACCCTGTGTCTCTCAATTTTGGTATTCCCTTTCAGTTTCCTAGTTCTAATACCTGTATACACGGTTTCCAATGTACTCAGATAAGATATAGAGATAGTGCAGGTCCAGATGGATTCACAGCAGAATTCTACAAGGCCTTCAAAACAGAACTCACACCAATATTTCTCAAACTCTTCAATGAAATTGAAAGAGAAAGTTCACTACCAGACACATTCTATGAAGCCAGTGTAACCCTCATCCCAAAACCAGGCAAGGACTCATCACGGAAAGAGAACTGTAGACCGATTTCCCTGATGAACATAGACTCAAAAATTCTCAACAAAATTCTGGCCAATTGGCTTCAACAGGTCATCAAAAAAATCATACACCATGATTTCTTGACTTTTCTGGGCATCTTTTTTCTTTCACTGTGCAATACACTCTTCAGTTCAAGGTTTTGTTTTTGGTTTGGGTTTGATTTTTTTCCTTTTTCTGGCTATATTTCTATTCTGTTTCAGAGAAAGAAGGGTTTACCTACTTGCCTATCAAGATGCTAGGCTCCATAGCAAGGACCTGAGACAAGACTCCAGCCCATAAACAACTAGAGAGAAGCCAACTGAGGAAGGAAAGATGATGAGACTGTTATCTCCAATTAGCCATCAAAAAGACTGAAATGCAAGTGTGGCTCGAGTAGTAGAGTGCTAGCCTTGATTGAAGAAGCTCAGAGAAAGCACTCAGGCCCTGAATTCAAGCTCCAGGACTGGCAGAAAGAAGGAGGAGGAGGAGGGGTAAGAAGAGGAGGGGGAGAGGGAGGGGAGAGGAGGGGAGGGGCATGGGATGGGGAAGAGGAGGAGGAGGAGGAGGACATGATGGTGATGATGATGATGATGATCATCATCATCATCATCATCATCTTATCCCTATACAACATCTTGATTGAAGCCTTGTGAAAGGTTGTTATGGAGGACTCAGGTACACTCTGCCTAGACTCCTGAACACAGAAACTGGGACATAAAGTTGTGTTGCTTTAAATAATTACATTGTGGTAAATGGTTAGGCAGAAATAAATTACTAATGCAGACAGATATGTTTCCATCAACACAGATGCCTCTAAAGGGGAATACTTTTTAGCTCAGGAAAGACAGTCATTTGCAGATCATTTTCATCAATAAATGAAGGTATTGGACAGGAACTTTCTGGTGCCCTCATCCCACTGAAATACTTCACAATTCTATGATTTAAACTGCTTCGACATTAAAGTAGACTTTCATTTGTAATTGTACCAAAGGTCTTAAAATAGATAAACTAAGCATTCCAATATGAACTAGCTTTAGATCGCTCTTCCTATTTTCTAACACTGTGAAAAACAACCAAACACTAGTTTTATTTGTAAGAGTAACTTATTCCATTATAAAAATAATTTTAGGCAGGTACTGATGTCATTAGCCTATAAACCTATCTACTGAGGAGGCTGAAATCTGAGGATCATGGTTTGAAGCCAGGGGCAGGAAAATCCTTGAGGCATTTTTTGTCAGTTATCCACAAAAAAAGCCAAAAGTGGAGCTGTGGCTTAAGTAGTATAGCACCAGCTTTGAGTAAAGAAGCTAAAGGACGGTGTCCAGACCCTGAATAAAAGCCCCAGGAGTGGCACGAAAATAATAATAATAATTTAACTCTAAAAGTTATTTATCACTCTGAGATTCTCATTGGTAATAGTTTGATATCTTGTTTCTTATCTTCATATATGCAAATATTTAAATATATCTTGATTTATTTTATAAAGATGAAATCTTATGACATATTCAGTTTTGGATTTTTATTTTAATTATAAACATGCCAGAATATGACTATAATAACTGTATATTTAGTTAGCCTAATGTGTTTTCCTTCACTATTAAAGTTGGCTTCATTAGTATATTAAAATATGTTCATTTCTATTTTAATTTCCCTTTTTCTTGGTTGGCATATTATCAGCATACTAAAATATATTCATCTTTCTTGTGTCTAAGTGGCATTATTGCCAATGATGTTGGAAACAACTATCTCCATTTATCCTCAACAATGATGCGATTTTTAATCTCTACAGATTTAATAGGTAAATATATTTCTATTTTGTGAATTTTTTCATTTGTATTTCTTTCATTATTTGTGTCTTTTGACATCATTGTGGTGTAACTGTAATACGAAGAAATCTAAACATCTTCAATGCATACAGTTTGATGAGCTCATACACATACACACACCTGTGGGACAAGCACTATAATCAAGGCTCATTAGTCATTCTATGGAACCTAGTTTTCACTTTCATTAACCATTTAGTATATCTTCTCTAATGAGCTGTCTAGTCTTCTGTGTGGCCAGATTACCTATCGGAAAGTCAGTGTCATTATTAGTGATTTTACGCTAATCAGTGATATCAATATACAAATGCAGTTGCACAGCTAGTGAACTAAATTATGCCTTCCTGCCAAAGGACAACTTTACCTAGAACTTAGTTATTATGAGCTTATGTGATTTAATTAAGGATCTTGATATAAGATAATTTTAGATTATTTAGGTAGGCATTAAATCCAATAACTGGTGTTATTGATCTGGTAGAAAGCGAAAAGGGAGGCTGGGAATATGGCTTAGTGATAGAGTGCTTGCCTAGCGTGCATGAAGACCTGTGTTTGATTACTCAGTACCATATAAAGAGAAAAGCTGGAAATGATGTTGTGGCTCAAGTGGTAGAGTGCTAGTTTTGAGGAAAAGAAGTTCAAGGACAGTGCCCAGGCCTCTGCCCCAGATCTGGTGAGAGAGAGAAAGAGAGACAGAGAGAGACAGAAACAGAAAAACAGACAGACAGACAGACAGAGACAGACAGACAGAAAGAGAGACCAAGAGAGAGAGTAGGGAAGTTGTATGAAGATGGAGGCAGAGATTATAGAGTAGAGCAATGTCATCACACACCAAAGGATACCAGGAACCACTAGCTGGAAGTAGAGACAAGGAAGGGTTGTCTCCTAGAGCCTTAGAGGCAGCATAGCCCTGCAATATCTTCATTTCACATTTGAAAGTTCCAGAACTATGAGACAATAATTTTCTATTGTCACTGTTGATGACAAACTGTTACTACAACCCTAGTAAATTTGTGTGTGTGTTTATTCTGTGTTTAATTATATATCGTGTGACATCAGGACACTAAGCATAATTTAATTTTACTGCTTCATATTTTTGTTCTCTGAAGTAAAGGTAAAAAATATATTCCTCTCAGAAGGATTCCTCTAATTCTTGTGTCTAAGTAATAACCCACTTTATTTACTTTTATTTACTTTAAATACACTCTGGAAATTAAATTTTATCTTGTATCTATCCAGCTGGTTATTATGACATGATAAAGTAAGCTCTGTGCTCTGTGTGTGGTATTTTTGTACAACTACAATCTAGTCAATCATGTTCATAAAGACAAAAGAATAAATAAACAATTTACTAAAATTCCAAAAGGATTTTAATCTGTAAACATGTCTAAGTATGTTCTCAGATATCATTCTTTTATATCCTGTGTTCCCTGAGACCTCCATGTTGTTGGTGCCTGCCTCATCATATTAAAACATGGGAGCACTAGATTATGAGATAATTGACATCAAGTCTTAGTTTTCTTGAGTCTCCAGTGACTAATCTTGGCCTCAAGGCACAACTAGTGCTCAACAAAATTATTTTTTCACATTTTCATTCTCATTAACTGTACAAGGCAAAACATTTCATTGTGACATTTCCTTATATTCATATAATATACTTTGATCATACAATATACTTTGATCTATTGCTCCTTTGTATCTCCATACCCCATAATATTTAAATAAATTCTGATAGTTAATAATTTTTAATAAATTCAAAAACCTTAAAATCAATTATGTGCTTCTTTTTTCAAACATCATACCCAAAGGGCTAAATGGCAACTGTACAGGGCAGTGAAGAAGATGGCACATGCTAATACAGAGAATTGTATATGATTTGCAAAAGATCAGTAGGTAGACCTTTTTCTGGCAATTCCAAGTGACATTTTAAAAAATCCTAGTCCACAGCTTAAGTACCAGCTGTCTCCTCTGCTTGCTTATTGCAAAGCCTGATCTCCTCAGATCTGTTTCTATTTCTTACAGTAAAAGTCAGGAAAGTGAGGTTCTGGCGCATGCAATTTAAGCACTACAAAACAGCTATGTGTACAGTGGCAGTAGTTTGATTATGAGATAAGAATCACTGGGAAAGAAATACAATAAAACCTACAGCTGAGCTTTGCAAAACTAAGCTTTGCTATCAATAGTAAAAAATTTTTAAAAAAAAATAAAAATCAACAGCTGCCATGTACCTTTATCTTCCCAGGAATGCTACTTTCTACTTATCATCCAGAGGTTGCTTTGGGATGATACGTTCAAAGTACATTGTTCAAAGCCATTCATCTTAAAGAAGTTGTGAGAGTTACCTTGCTGTTCTCTTCCTACTCCTGAAGGGAAATTGAATCAAGATAGTCAGTGCTTACAGGAATAGAGGGAGAAGGCACACACATCCCAGCTACACATCAATAAACAAATAAAACCACAAAAATATTAATCAGAACTCAACTTGAGCCAGGAGCTGGTGGCTCATACCTGTAATCTTAGCTACTCAGGAGGCTGAGATCTGAGGATCATGGTTTAAAGCCAACCTGGGCAGAAAAGTCCCCATGAGACTCTTACCTCCAATTAAACACTCAAAACCAGAAGTGGCACTGTGGCTCGAGTAGTAGAGGGCTAGCCTTAAATACAAAAGAGGTTCAGGGATAGTCCCCAGGCCATGCATTCAAGCCCCACAACCAAAACAAAAAACAAGAAAACTCAAGTTGAAATGCTTCCAGAACAGCAGCAAAGTCCACATAATATTCCAGAGATAGATTATACCATGAATTTTGATGAACACGGCACCGCATTTGATAAAATGTTATTGTTTTCTGCCATAAGTGGTATAATTGTGCTATGAATCACATACATTAGTTTAATAATATGGCTGCTTCACAATCAGCTGGGCATTTCTCACAAACCAGTGTCTTCACAGGCCATGAGTTCTGACTTTGCTTTACCCTGAAGGAGCCGGTCAGGCAGCGGCTGCTGCTGTTTCTTCACAAGCTATGCTAATGAATGATCTAGTGCTTCCTTGCCTGTTGAGGTAAATAGATAACTAATACGTTTTAGCACATTTGTTAGAAACAGTTTTCCACTAAGAAAAAATTGCACATTTGGGTCCTTTGCCTTGACAAATGTGGTGCTATATCTTGGAAGCTGATTAAAATCAATACCTTTGTGGAAAATTACATACAAAATGTATCAGTGCCCAGGATATTCTGATAAGAATGCTTCCCGTTCTCTGCTCTGCCATCCCTCTACCCACTATAAAAAAAAAATATGTAAAAACTGAATGAGAATGTGCAGGAATAAATTAGTATGTTTGAAACTAACAACTTAAAACCACTTATGGTTTCTAACAAGTTCATCATTAATTGCATTTGGAGAAAAATGCTAAAGAACAAACAATTGAAGAAATTTCATTGTAAAGTTACATGGCATGTACAATAAAAATTTCAGAAAGTCTCTTGGCACTGGTAGCTCACATCTGTAATCTTAGCTATTTGGGAGGTCGAGATCTGAGGATTGCAGTTTGAAGCCAGTGTAGGTTGCAAAGTCTAGAAGACTATTATCTCCAACTCACCACCAAGAAGCCAAAAGTGGAGTTGTGGTTCAAGTATAGAGTACTAGCATTGAGACGAAAAATCTCAGAGATAGTGCCCAGGTCCTGAGGTAAAGCCCCAGGACCAGTATACACACACACACACACACACACACACACACACACACACACACATACTCAGGAATGTCCCCCAAAGTTATATCACATAAACTTTCTCAAATTAACATACATATTTTCAAGCTATTCTCTGAAGTAGTCTGAAAGAAAATTGCCTATGCCAATTAACAAGTACTTTGGGGGTCTTGCTAATACTACACAGCACACCTCATCTCAATTTCTCCTCTCACCTCCAGATTTTTCTCCCATGAAAACATTTGTTGACCACAAAAATCCAAGCCTTCCCCTCTTTCATCTGGCAAATCTCTGTACATCTTTCCAGATATAACTTATAGTTTACCACTCCAACACTCAGAAGCCTCAACCCGCCACTGGTTCTACGAGTCAGGGACATGCACTGGGTACAGTGGGCATTCATTGTCTCTGCTTTGTCATGCCTGACATCTTAGACAGCAAGATTCAAAAGCTGGGGGTGATTCAATGGCTGAGAGATGGGATCAATTGAAAACATCATTGCTCAAAGTATGGTGGTGTTATGATGCTCATCCTTCACATAGTCTTTGCTCAGGGCCTGAGCTTCCTTTTAGCATGAGAGCCTTGGGGTGTTCAAATTTTTCACATGGTAGCTCAGGGCTCCAGAATAAACACCATAATAAGTGAAGCAGAAAATATTAGGTTCTAAGCCAGCCCAGACAGGAAAGTCCATGAGACTCTTATCTCCAAATAACCACCAGTAAATCAGAAGTGGTGCTGTGGCTCAAAGTTGTAGAGCACTTGCCTTGAGCAAAAACACTCAGGGACAACACCTAGGCCCTGAGTTCAAGCCCCACAACCTACTAGGAGAAAAAAAGAACTTAGGTTCTATGCCAGAGCCTAAAATCTTAATTGACAACAGACAGATTAGCACAGGAAAATGTAAATGCATTATAAATTTATATGAGCTTTTTATTTTCAGTTAATTACTTTGTAGGCTTGAAGGATTCGTAGAAAAGAAGTGGGGGTGGGGGTGGGAGAAGCAAAGTAGTTAGACTCCAGAGCTTATATGACATCTTAGCAAATACCTTACCATCTTAAATATATTCAAAAATCCATTATAGAAAGGTGGTTGGACAAATAAGGAATTTTATGGTTCTCTGAAAGCAATAAGATATAGGAAAATAAATGTATGGGGTAAATAAATGGAAAATGAAAATTATTTAGTACAGTTTCTTGGTATGGAATCCTCTCAGTGCAATCTCTAGATCCAATGGTAAAGATGTTTTCCTCTTTCCAGTACAGTATAGGTGGAATACTTTCACAAACAGCATGTATGCCCTTGTTGTAAGAAGACAAGAGGAAGCCATCTATTTTCTTAATTGCCTTCAGCTCAAATAACTCATATGTCAAACAGTATACATGAAAGTAGCATCTAACCTCTTGAACCTTTTCCAGTCTAGCACCCCTCAACTTTTCTTTCTCTATTTTTCTATTGATTATTAAATCCTCAAAGAGGAAAGAGAAGGAAAGGTTCATATCACTTGTGCCACTGAATGTTTGTTTGTTGTTTGTATTTAAATTCTATAAAGCAATAATAGAAAAGAAAGAGGAGATAGGTCTACCATCACTCATTTCAGGTTAAGGGCCATCTTAATTTGAATCACTTTAGTATCTCGTTCTGAAAACTCTGATGTAGTCTTCTTCTATCTTCACAAAGTCATAGGTGAGTGCTTTTAGGTGGAATAGCATGAGTTCCATATCTTAGTAGAAGATAGAAGAAGAAAGCATTCCTAAAATTAGAACAGGATGGCAGAGAACAAGTAGAAAGAAATACTTAAGCAGGGAAGTAGGGAGAGAATTTAGAATTACATTTGGCCCTGGGAAGATGAGCCTGGGCAAATTTGAAGACCTTGAGGAAGAACTTTGAGGTTCTGACAAAGCATAGAGCTATTCACAAATCTTAGCCAGATCGTAAAGGGCAGTGTGACCCCTCCCCCGCCCCCAATTTACAACACAAATTAGGTATAGTTTAGGTACTTCTCAGAATTCCCTGTGCAGTATCTTTCAGATACTGTGTCAGGCACTGAGGGAGCAAGTAAACAATAACAGATAGATGATCCCACTCTCTGTCTAGCACAGAAAACATGCAGATAATCATATAAACAGAAACACATACTGACTCACTTAAAAGGAATATAGTATTTTAAGAGTACACGGTAGTTTGCAGAACCACCATGGATTGTAAAGAAATCGATATGGAGATTAGAGGTCAAGAACAGGTAGGTAAACAAAATGGGTAGAAAATTCCAGCAGGGGAAATGATATAAGCATCTTATGGAGTGTGGGATGGTTAGAAGGTGGAATACTGTACCTGGAGAACAGAAGCACGTAAGGAAGCTGAAAGCTGGGCATGGAAAGGCAGCGGAGAAAAGGGCATTCCTCCCATGCACAGAAAGTAGCTTTCAGAGCCTGCTGCAAAGTGAAAATTAAGGAGTACTTGCTCCATTCCCAAAGTAGTTTGTCCATTTTCTTCACAAGCTCACTCACTAATGTTCCTTGCATTGCATAAGACAAAAAGTATTGATTAGCACTGACAGATCCTTATCATTGGATTGTACAGGCAAGGGGGATGAGGGGGGCTCTGTCAGTAGCAGCCATTTTGTTGACTGGTGAATTAGGGATTCCACAAAGATACAATACCTAAAAGAAAGAGGTTGAGTAAGCAAAGCAAGGTTTTCTACTAATGAAACTGAGTGGAGTTGCTTTGCCTATAATGTGTAGATGAAGCTACATACACCAGTAATCAGCCAATCAATAAATACTGATAATTGCTGACAGAATACAGGTTTTTCTTTTTTTTTAACTCAGACAAAGCAACAAGTCTTTTTAGCTGTAGTTTGTCTTTCCTACCATGTTCTGTATCCTTGGCTACTATTCCTGGCTGAAAGGCATTTTTCCAAAAATTATGATGTAATGGAAAACTTTATGAGTATTTCAGTGCAATGGTTGAGAGGATAATCATCACAAATATTCATCTGCCTGAACAAGGGAACATGGAATGATATCACACAGTGGACTCAGCACACAAATCACAGCCCACAGTTGTTGGTTCTCTGCAGTGCTGCCACCCTATAAATAACTATCTTCTACATTCTGAATCCTCCATCACAGGCAGCCCACCCTATCCTGCATCTCACACACATGCTCATATCCTGCCTCCAAAGCAATTCTGCCTCTGAGCTCCTGGAGTCTAAATTCTCAGTCTATTCTAGACCACTGAGCTCCTTTCAGGTGTGAATTAGTCACCTGACTACACCCAAGCATCTCAGCAAAACTATAATTTGAGCCCTTCAGTGGCCTAATGATAGCCTGATTACATGTATGCCTCTCAGCAGATGCTACCTACTCTAGGAGCCCACTCTTTGATGCCTAGCTCAGGATCTCGTCAGATTCAGCTCATACAGGAGACAGATCTACCTTCCCCCAGCACTTGATACAGACAGCTTGAGAAGAAATCAACACTTATAATGGAAAGACATGATGAATAGTAACTGTTTTAGATTTCTCTGCAATTGAGCATGACTGTAGTTCCATCTCCAGAAATGGTATACCGGAAAGCTAAATTAACTTCATTGCCTGACATTGGGTTTCCATTTTGCCCTATTAACAAAAGCAGAATTTAATATTCAAGGATACCTTAGCACAGATGCTCAGATGGAATATGGGCTTTTTACAAATAATGAAATAGCACGTACATCCCTAAGGAGAAGTTATAATGAGAGGAAATTACTTATGAAAATATACAGGTAACTAAGACAAGGTAAGGCAATTCTAGCTTTAAAAGAAATGAAAACCAAAATAAGATAAAGACAGATTAAGAAATAATTTCCTGTGTGGTTGTCAACTAAAAAAGTACTTTTTTCATGGAATGTAGTAGATTGTATATTGGTTGGCTTTTTATTGGTAAATTTTACTCTTTTCACTTACTAGATTGATGAGTCCTAAATTAGAAGTCAGTGGTGATAGAGTCTGTGATTAAGAAGTGAAGCAATTAAAGTAGATTAGGAAATGGCTTTTTTCAGAAACACAACACATGTGGTTCTTAGACCATAGTATGAAATGAATTTGTGTTAATGATGACCTTTAGTTGAAGAGAAGAGTATTTCCAACCCTATATCTGCCCTTTCTTCTTTTCTTTTCCCAGCTTTTCTGCTTTAGTGAACTCTCATGTTGAAATGAATTAAGTTTGTTCACACTAAGGTATTAAGCTGTTAGCAGCTCTAATGTGTTATCTCTCCCTCTGACATTTGCACTTTGACAGGTAATATTTGATGATAGCACCTTAACTCAAAAAACATGAGTTGTTTTGGTGCTCTAAGAGATAGAGGTGGAGGATTGGGGAAGTGCAGGTCCTCTATCACAAGTGTAATGAGCTAATTAGCTCAGAAGAACCTAGACCACTGTCAAGTCTGCTTTCTCTAACATGAGAAAATCAACTTAAGAGGAAGTAAGATTTTTTTTCTGGCTCATGGTCTCATAAATTTCAGTCCATGGTCCATTGACTTTATAGTTTTATGATTTGTGGTAAGGCTAAATGCCATGGCAAGGAAAATGTGGTTAACTAAAGTGCTTACCTCCGTGGCAGCCAGAAAGAAAAGAGAAGAAGAGGAGAGGGGATTGAGGCCCCAATCTCCCCTTTAAGAGCACACTTCCAATGACCTAAAATCCTTCCACTAGGCTCCACCTCCTACAGAACCTATCATTTCCAAGTACCACTGGAGGCCAGCAAGGATGTCCTTAGCATTAGAAGGTTTGAAGAGAATTTGAGATACAAATGATCACAGCAGCAACATGGAGAGTGAAAAGCAAGAACTGCTGTGGTACCTAAGGACAAAACTACTTTCATAAAAACAAGTGTGACATCATTTATAATTTTCACCTTAGTCCTCTCAACAAGACAGTGTCTCCAAATCACAGGTAGGATTTCAAGGATTAATTGCAGAAAGAGAAAAAATTCATGTGTTCCACTTGACTTGAATAAGATTTGTAAAAAAAAAAATCTACAAAATGTAGATTATAAAAATTGAATTTTAATCAATTAATATAAAAATTAAATTTAAATTTTTAAATATTTAAATTCTAACAGAAAATGTATTATTTTACAAAGATTATTTATTATTGTCTTAATCTAATTAAAAATAGGCTTACATTTTTGGCATTTTAGATCCTAATTAAATACATACCTCATCCTGGCAGACTCCTGCCTCAAGATAATTTTTACAGTTCTTCAGGCATATGACAACAATGGATCTTGGCCTAAATATTTGGAGAACATGCAATGATCTCCTCATTTTGTCATTCCCATAGTATGGTCAAGATTTTTTTTTGACATCCATTTTAGGGGCATTTGCGGTTATGATGTCAAGGTAACCTTGTTAACAGAGAACAATTTTTATGCACTTATTATCTACATGAGCAGCTTTGTACAAGTTCTGGACTAAATTCTCACTTAAAAACTTGAGTATCCTTTATGGCCAGTGATGTAGAGCATTTTTTCATATGTCTCTTGGCCATTCTCATTTCCTCATCAGAGAAGTTTCTTTGTAATTCTTTAGCCCACTTAATGAGGGGGCTATTGGTTCTTTGCGGTTTTGTTTTGGAAGAAGGTAATTTTTTTAGTTCTGTATATATTTTAGAGATGAGGCCTTTGTCTGTTGAATGTCCGGTAAAGATCTTCTCCCAGTCTGTGGGCTTTCTGTTTATCTTGCGAGCTATGTCCTTTGCCATGCAGAAGCTCTGCAGTTTGATGCAGTCCCATTTGTCCAACCTTTCTTTGATTTGTAGCCTTTCTGGGTCTTTGTTAAGGAAGTTCTGTCCTGTGCCAAGGAGCCCAAGTGTTTCTCCTACTCCTTCCTTTAGTGTTTTCAGGGTGCCTGTTTTGATTTCAAGGTCTTTAATCCATTTGGAATTGATTTTGGTGCAGGGTGATATATAAGGATCTAGTTTTAGTTTGTTGCATGTGTTGAGCCAGTTTTTCCAGCACCACTTGTTAAAGAGGCTATCTTTCTTCCATAGTATTGTTTTAGCTCCTTTATCAAAGATTAAGTAGGCGTAGTTCTGTGGGTTCAATTCTGGGTCTTCAATTCTGTTCCATTGGTCTTCAGGCCTGTTCCGGTGCCAATACCAAGCTGTTTTTATTACTATAGCTTTATAATACAGCTTGAAGTTGGGTATTGTAATTCCTCCAGCACTGTTCTTTCTGCTTAGGAGTGTTTTTGCTATTCTGGGTCTTTTATTGTTCCATATGAATTTCTGGATTGCTTTCTCTATTTCATTAAAGAATGGTGTTGGGATATTAATGGGTATTGCATTGAATTTGTAGATAGCCTTTGGCAATATTGCCATTTTGATTATATTAATCCTCCCAATCCAGGAGCAAGGGAGGTTTTTCCATTTTCTTAGTTCTGACTTAATTTCATTTTTCAAGCTTTTAAAGTTCTCATCAAAGAGCTCTTTCACTTCTTTGGTTAAGGTTATTCCTAGGTATTTTATGTTTTGGGGGGCTATTGCAAAAGGAGTTGCTTTCCTGATTTCAGCCTCGGTCTTCAGGTTGTTAGCATAGAGAAAGGCCATTGATTTTAGAAGGTTTATTTTATATCCTGCAACTTTGCCAAAGTTTTGGATCAGCTCTAGTAGCTTGGGGGTAGAGTCTATGGGATTCTTTAGGTATAGGATCATGTCATCTGCGAAGAGAAAAAGTTTAACTTCATCTTTTCCTATTTGGATCCCCTTTATATTCTCTTCTTGCCTAATTGCTCTGGCTAGGAATTCTAGTACTATGTTGAAGAGCAGGGGAGAGAGTGGACATCCCTGCCTTGTTCCTGATTTTAAAGGGAATGGCTTTAGTTTTTCACCATTTAGAGTTATGCTTGCTGTTGGTTTGTCATAAACTGCCTTGATTATATTCAGGAATGTTCCCTGGAATCCCAGTTTTTCCAGGGCTTTTAGCATAAATGGGTGCTGGATTTTATCGAACACTTTTTCCGCATCCAGCGATAAAACCATGTGGTTCTTTACCTTGCTCTGGTTGATGTGGTGGATTACATTAATTGACTTGCGTATATTAAACCAGCTTTGCATCCCTGGGATGAATCCAGTTTGATCGTGGTGTATGATTTTTTTGATGACCTGTTGAAGTCGATTGGCCAGAATTTTGTTGAGAATTTTTGCATCTATGTTCATCAGGGAGATTGGTCTGTAGTCCTCTTTCTGTGATGAGTCTCTGCCTAGTTTGGGGATTGAGATTCCATCTCACCCCAGCAAGAATGTCATATATTAAGAAAACTAATAATAACAACTGTTGGAGGGGATGTGGCCAAAAGGGAACCCTACTTCATTGTTGGTAGGAATGTAAACTGGTTCAGCCACTCTGGCAAGCAGTATGGAGATTCCTCAGAAGGCTCAATATAGAACTCCCCTATGACCCAGCAGCCCCACTTTTGGGTATCTATCCAAAAGCCCACAAACAAAATCACAGTAATGCCACCAGCACAACAATGTTCATCGCAGCACAATTTGTCATAGCGAGAATCTGGAACCAACCCAGATGCCCCTCCATAGACGAATGGATCAGGAAAATGTGGTACATATACACAATGGAATTTTATGCCTCTATCAGAAAGAATGACATTGTTCCATTTGTAAGGAAATGGAAGGACTTGGAAAATGTTATACTAAGTGAAGTGAGCCAGACCCAAAGAAACATGGACTCTATGGCCTCCCTTATTGGGAATAATTAGTACAGGTTTAGGCAAGCCATAGCAGAGCATCACAAGGCCCAATAGCTATACCCTTATGAACACATAAGATGATGCTAAGTCAAATGAACTCCATGTTATGGAGACAATTGTTATATCACAGTTGTAACTACTTTCAACGTCCTATGTGTATGTGTAGTTTCTATTATTGATGATGTTCTTGTATCACATTCCTGTGGTTGTACCTACACTATCTCTGTAATCTTATCTGAGTATACTGGTATTGGAAGTAGGAAATTGAAAGGGAATACCAAATTTGAGAGACACAGGGTAAAAAAAGAGAAACAACTACAAAAGCAATACTTGCAAAACTGTTTGGTGTAAGTGAACTGAACACCTCGGGGGCAGGGGGGAGGGAAAGGGGGGAGGGAGGGGGGCGGGAAAGGGGGGAGGGAGGGGGGCATGAGTGACAAGGTAACAAACAGTACAAGAAATGTATCCAATGCCTAACGTATGAAACTGTAACCTCTCTGTACATCAGTTTGATAATAAAAATTTAAAAAAACTTGAGTATCATTCACTAGGTAGGCATTTCAATTAGTTAGTAATAAAATATGTGTGAGAAAACTCTCCTCTACTGAGCAGAAGAACAGAAAATGACCAAGCCACCAAATAAGATGGAAAGGAATTAAGCACAACCTGACAGAAAGAAATTAAACATTAATTGAAACAATTTCTACCCCAAGAAAGCAAAGAAAGCCATGAATGTAGTTCACCACAATGGACATATGATGAATGTGATATATATATACAACCATATTTGCATCATCTACCCTCCAGGTTAGATATAATTAGATAAAGATAAAAAAAGACTATATGATACATACTTAGTCAGAGGACTTGCTGCAAGAAAACCCACTTCAAAATCATGCCAACTAATGATCTGACCCTTGTGGCTCACTGAACACTTGGCAGCCAAGTGAGGAGAAACAGGGAAATGAGAGTTGCTTGTCATTTCTCTTGCAGATACAAAGGTGTGTGGTATTTTGTGAATTAGTATAACCCCTTTATGAAAGTAGCCTGATAAAAGCTAATAGGGTGATTTCATGCTTGGCTGAAGAAAAGTGGGATGACTTTCTACCCTAAAACCCTTGGTGCTCTCGCAAGCACCACATGGAGCGTATTTGCTATTGCTTTGTGACAGGTAGCATCTGAAAATGAAATATTTGTTCCAGCTTCTTTTAGTGTGCTGTTTCTGTCCAGTGTATGTTTCCGCTCTTCTAGGGCCTGTTGGCTCATGGAATCCCACTCAATATAGATATCAGCTATGAGAGCCACAATGACATCCATCCATCCATCTTTCATATCATGTGGTTATATCATGATTTCCTGATTAACCATTTCAAGTGGGCCCTGGACCTCTCTTACATTGGTACATCTTTGTGGAAAAAATATATAACACATTAGCAAAATATTCTACAAAATTTTGATGTTTATAAACAAAATTTATCCACTACAAAATTCTGGAGAGATGCATTTGATCTTATATTGATTCACAAGTTCTAGTTGTCCATTCAACTAACAGAACTATAGCACATGTTTTGTATGTGCCCAGCACTTACAGGATTAAACATGTGAAACAAAACTAGGACCTATGAATTCATGAGGCAAAGGGAGAAGTGAAGGTGACAAAGAATGCCATGATGCCCTTTAAATCTGGTATCTTGGGGGCTGGGGATATAGCCTAGTGGCAAGAGTGCCTGCCTCTGATACACGAGGCCCTAGGTTCAATTCCCCAGCACCACATATACAGAAAACGGCCAGAAGCGGCGCTGTGGCTCAAGTGGCAGAGTGCTAGCCTTGAGCGGGAAGAAGCCAGGGACAGTGCTCAGGCCCTGAGTCCAAGGCCCAGGACTGGCCAAAAAAAAAAAAAAAAAAAAAATCTGGTATCTTGGAAGGGCTCACTTAGAAGAAGGCATTTGATCATGGTCTAAAGAAGTGAGAAAGCCATCCACATGCATAGCTGGGGAAGTAACATTCCAGGCAGAGGCCTAGAGGAGGGAAGGTGTACAAACCAATGCAGAGCTTCAGCCAGGGATCCAGAGAGATCTGAAGACAAAGATAACAGGATGATGTGTTATGACATAGACATTGGATGAAGAGGATGGAGCCAGGATTTAAATGCTGCTTCCAGGATTTTGATTTACTGAGAGAGGTGGAAAACTATTGGAGGTTTTGTCCTTCTCTAATCTTTCCTCTCAAACTGTGTGTGTGTGTGTGTGTGTGTGTGTGTGTGCTGATCGCAGGGCTTGAACTCAGGATCTCATTCTCTGCCTTGGCTTGCACTCTACCACAAGAGTCATAGCTCTGTTTCCCATTAGATGTCTTGTACCAAAAAGACTGATATCCATAAATCTACCATATATTCCCTTATTTTAAGAATGTATTACCAAGGCATACACATAGAAAAGAGAGACCAGTTAAGATACTACTAAAGATCTGGGCATTGTAGAGCATCCATATAATGCCAGCTATGCACAAGGCCGAGATGAAAAGGTCATGGTTCAAAGGCAGTCAAGGATCACAAAAGTCTTTGAAGTGCCATCTCCAATAAAACTACCAAAAACTCAGACTGGAGCTGGAGCTCAAGTGCTAGAGTGCTAGACAAATGCACAAGTAGAGTATAGAGTAAGTGCAATACCCTAGAGATCAAACTCTAGTATTGTGTGAGACTCTCAAAACTGTATAACATTGTATATGATCCCTAAGGGAGTAGGTGATTTCCCCTCATTATCTATGTGATTTTTTTATATTTTTAGCTTATCTTTAGGCAGTTGTACAAAGGAGCTACCATTTAACAAAGCAGTTTATGAATTCAATATATCTTGATCAATGTCACTCTTTTCAGTATTCTCTCCCAACCCTCCCATCCCCACCCCTTGCCCTCGCTCTTCTTAATTTTGTAGGATTAGAGATGATTCTTGAGGACTAAGCCCTAAGGAATTAGAGGTCAGTAAAGAGCTCAGTAAAGCAGAAAGAGAGAGAAAGGCAGACCAGTGAGAATGGGAAAACAGATACATATGACATCACAAAAACAAATAAGGGAGAGGCAACACCTTGCTGTGCAAATGCTCTATGCAGACAGGTTAGAAGAGGACAAAGAACTGGAAGATTTTTAGCAAGCTCATGATGAGCAATGCTTTGTGAAGCTGTGCAGGCAAAAGTCAGATTAAAGAGAAAAGGGACATGAGTGAAGAGCGAAATTGGAAACCACAAGCATGAAACGAGTTAGAAGAGTTTCCCTTGGAGGAAAATAGAAATGGGGTAGAAGCTGGAGGGGAATATAAAAACAGGAAACATTGTGTTTAGACAGAAAAAGTTCTACTGTGTATGCCAGTTGCATCACTCCAGAAGAGAAGTAGGTACCAACATTACAAAGGGCAGACTAGAGAACAGGTAGGATTCGAGAGAAGGTGGGATTTAGTGCTCAAGTGCTAACTGTTGTAGGGAACAGAGCTGACTCCATCTTGATTAGGGAAACATAGTAGGAAATGTTGGGAGTAGAGCTGACTCCGTCTTGATTATTAGGTCAACCTGATCCCAAAATTCTGCTTCTGTAAATGGCTTGCTTAACTTGTTTGTTGCTCACTCTTCGCCCTGCATCAAGCCCCTACATCTGTGCTATGCTTTTACCTTTATAAATCCCAACTTGAGGGCCACTTTGGGTCATGGTGGACAGTCAGTTCGCTTTTTTGCTTCCCCAATAAACCCATCTTTTTGCTTGAGACTGTCTCTGAGTGGTGGACTCTGGGAGGGACGTGGAATCTCCTCCTTCGAACCCCATAACACTAGTACCCAAAATAATAGAAGGAAACCAATATTTGAGCATAGAGGTAGGAGAGGAACTATTGGAAGCTTGAGAAAAAGGAGAATATAAAATAGGCTTTCTGAAGCAAGAGTGAACTAGAGGAAGTAGCAGAATGGCAGGGCCTGCAGAAAGCCTCCTGGGACCTAGTTGCAGGGCTAGTGTCATTGACACATGATCTTGGAAAGTTACCTTTATTCATTTTTGACAATCTATACATTTGTATTCTTATTTACATAATCACTTTCCTCTGTTATAGTTCATCAGTTAAAATGTACTTGTTAAATGACAATTCATTATGCTTTATTTTTCCCTGTCATTTGAACAAAAGACCCCACAATAGCGTTTTGCACTAAGCCCTGTAAATTATATAGCTACTCTATCTGGCCGACCCTAACAGGTGAGAATCAGCACAATAGAGAGATTTTTCTATCATCCGTAGTGGGAAAAGATTTCAAGAAGTATAGGTGCACCAACATGGTACCAGGTAGGTAATGTGGGGTACAAAGCAGGTTATGGGGAAATATATGAAAATGATCATTAGAGTCCACATTGCTCCTACCCAGCCCAAGTGGAGGCATGAGTGTGTTTTCTAAGTGTCATGTAAAATGCCGTGTCCATTTCCCTGGGCTCTTGAACAGAAAGCAACAATATTTGATTTTGCTCACAAGTTATTTTATTCTTTAATGCTAGTTACATGTGAACATCCCATTAGCCAAGGACTAACTGCTTCTCACAGAATCCACACCTAAAGGAATGGGATGAGCAAGGATATTGGAATTTTCTTTAGCAACAAAATTTTCACCATGCATATGTTTGCCACTTTTCAAATTCCCATATACAGTCAATGTATTTATTCTCTTTATGTTATCCTATTAACAAGATATCATTTCCTAATTCATCAGTATACATCTTAATTACTGTATGTAATGATTCAGTTTATGTGCCAGTTCTACTTGGCCTCTGTGGCTCAGATACTTGGTCAAACCTTATACAAAGTATTCAGAGAAGGTTTTATTGAATAAGAGCAACACTTGAACATATACATCCAATGATTGGATTGCCACTCCCTGATATGGATGGGTCTCATCCAAACAGTTGAAGCCTGGAAAGGAACAAAAGGATGAGTCTGCTGTGAAGGATAATGCATTCCTCTTGCCTCTGTGCCCAAGATGGGGCATCATCACTCCCCTTCTGGTTTTAGACCCCAAATAAAACATCAGCCCTTCATGGATCAAAATCAAAGTAGTTTCCCTTACTTTACCAACACATGCTGCCACTTTAGGTAAATCCAAAATGTAGGACTCAATGGTGACAGTATTATCTGACTTCTGAACTATCTACTGACTCTTAAAAAGAATAAAGTGAGCCAGATCCTGGTGGCTTACACCTGTAATCCTAGCTACTCAAGAGGCTGAGATCTGAGGATCACAGTTCAAAGCCATTCAGGTCAGGAAAGTCCAAGAGACTCATCTCCAATCAGAAAACCAGAAGTGACACTGTGGCTCAAAGTGGTAAAGTGCTAGCCTTGAGCAAAAAAGCTCAAGGACAGTTCCCAGGCCCTGAGTTCAAGCTCTATGACAAAGAAAGAAAGAAAGAAAGAAAGAAAGAAAGAAAGAAAGAAAGAAGAAAGAAAGAAAGAAAGAAAGAAAGAAAGAAAGAAGAAAGAAAGAAAGAAAGAAAGAAAGAAAGGAAGGAAGGAAGGAAGGAAGGAAGGAAGGAAGGAAGGAAGGAAGGAAGGAAAGAAAGAAAGAGAAAGAGAGGGAGGGAGGGAGGGAGGGAGGGAGGGAAGGAAGGAAGGAAGGAAGGAAGGAAGGAAGGAAGGAAGGAAGGAAGGAAGGAAGGAAGGAAGGAAGGAAGGAAGGAAGGAAGGAAGGAAGGAAGGAAAAAAGGAAGGAAAGAAGGGAGGGAGGGAGGGAGGGAAGGAGGGAAGGTGGGAGGGAAAAGAATACAGTGGGAAGAGTATGTAAAATTTATAGCTAGGTAGCTGATGGCTCACACCTGTAATCCTAGCTACTCAGGAGACTGAGATCAGAGAATCATGGTTCAAAGCCAGCCTAGGCTGGAAAGTCTGTGAGACTCTTATCTCCATTAAACTGTTCAGAAAAGCCAGAAGTGATGCTATGGCTCAAGTGGTAGAGTGCTAGCCTTGGGTACAAGAAATTCAGGGACTGCACCCAGGCTCTGAGTTTAAGCCCCAGGCTTGGCACCAAAAAATAATTAATTAATTTAATAATAATAACAATGATTTATAACAGGTAACTTTATTTTCAAAGTATTGTGAAATCTGTATTTGTAAGTTGTGTGTGCTGTCTTCTGGCTCTCCTTTCCCTTTTCCTCTGGAGTATGTTCAAAGTAACCATTGTAATTTGAGACATGGCCCATATAAAATGGAGCAAATGATAAGATAATGAGCAAGACAATTTCCAAAATGAGACCAGCTGTCGACCCCTTTTTCTGAAGGCAAGTTCTGGCAAACTTCTGCTGGCCTCCAGCCTAGTCTTGTTTGAAACTGATTAGCAAATATTCTAGTCAATCAATCCTGTCCCAAATTAAGTTGTTGATAAGAAGAAAAGAGAGCGAACAATTTGCATTACAAAGCTCCCAGTCCCCAATAGATGAGATGGGACTTCCCTCAGGCTCCTTCTGTGTTCAGTAAAAGTATAAGGCTTCTCTTCTTTTCAGATCAAGAGGGAGGGACAAGCAGGCAGAAAGCATTTTCTGTACAAAAGAATGGATAAAAATGAGCTCTCAGATGTTTCCATATTTGTGGGCAGATGTCAGTGAATTGCTTTTACATGAACTATATTTCTGTGTACACAATACCTTGGCTCATACTCTAAACTGCTAGCAAATTTCCACTTGATTCTAGACAAGAATTTTATATTCAGACACAGGACCATGTTCTTGTTATTGGCTAATTATTCTATTTCTATTCTTGTATTTTAGTGATGTTTTAAGAATTTAGGATGCAACCTAGAATATATTCCAATCTGCAGGACAGCAATACAGAAATAAAATTCCCTCCTTTTCCAGCTATCTGGAGATTTGTAGAAATTGAATTTTACTCTAAGTTATGACCTGAAAGTGTGTTATTGCCAGAATAATAAACTGAAGCATGGCCTAAGAGCATGTAGCAAATTGCATTCAGGAGAAGCCTAGAAAAACATCTAGTCTGATGTTGTCCTTCAGAGCTCTGGACATTGTGGCTCACAAACATTAATTGATTTGCCCTGGGTCACAACACAAATGAGTACAGATGCTTGAGTGAAAATGTAGGTTTGCTGATCCTGAGCCAAATGTTTTTGTCCTATATAAGTAACAAAGTAATAAAGTCCAAGGAATCTTTTAGAGCTTTTTGTTCCTCTTTGTAATAGTTATTTGGAAAATGGGATCTGGAAAACCTTCTGCTCAGGCTGATCTTGAATTGGGTTCCTATAGATCTCTGCCTCTTGAGAAGCTAGAGCTATAGACATGAGCCACTGGTGTCCAGCAACTCACAGAGTCCTTAGAAGTACATGACTTCTTATGAATAAGTTGGTAATAGACAGATGAGTTAAATTCTAAGATATAGACAATTGACTTGTGGCCTTGAATATAAACTATAAAACCAGGAGCTAGGTGTGATGGAACCTGGCAATAAGCCATGCCATGCTATGTAGACTTTACCTACAATAAAACTGTAAGAATAGTCCTATAAGTTTTACCATTCTGGATCAGGACAATGCAACCAGCTACCAAACCTTCAAATTGTGGGTGTAGGGAAGAGAGAAAACAAGTTACACTCAACATTGTTTTAAGCCAAAGAGAATTTTAGATTGAAATATTTCTCCAATTCATGCTTAGCATTAGCCAGGATAGTAAGAAAGTGTGTCCTCTTTTATCTTTATTCTGGGAGCTGTGAACTAAACAAAAAATGAAAACAACCAAAAAATAACAGGAGGTAATGTCATATGAGTTTAATTAATTTTACATTCATGAAAGGTAAACAGAAAACACGAAGTCGAGTTTAGACATGAAAATGTATATACTATAAGAAGAAGAATAAAAGAGAATGAATATGGTTAAAGGAGATTGTTTGTATCTATGACAATAGAGCAATGAACTCCATTCACACTGTTTTAGGAGACGAGGTGAAGGGTGAATGAGAGTGTGAGATTGGAGTATAGTGTAAACATGTGTGAAAATGTAACAATAAACATCCCCTCAGATAAGTAACAAAATGGTACTAAAAGAGAAAATTATGCATACTATTTTAACAAACAGCAATAATTTGTAGAGAAGTAACTACACAAAGAAAAGAGTGGCCAGAGACTCAGAGAAAAAGAAGCTCAGGGGGAAAGCACAGGTGTGTTTGTACAGATTCATTATATGGCTGACTTCTTTCTCTTTTTAATGGCATTAAAAAAAAAAAACCCTGCATAACTGCTGTTAAGGTTTAAACCTTGAATGTCCCCCCAAAGTGCCCATACTTATATTGTTGTCACCAGCCTCTGGTGTTATTGGGAAAGGGTGGTGCCTTCAGTGGGTGGGACCTAGTGGAAACAAGTCAGTTCATTGGAGATGTGCCCTGGATGGGTTGTTGAGACCTGTGTCTGTCTGTCTGTCTGTCTCTCTTTCTCTCTCTCCCCAGCCTGTCTCCCCTCTCTCTTGTCTCCCTCACATCTCTCTCCTGTCTTTCTTCCTCTCTCTCTCCCTCTCTTTCCATCCCCCTTACGTCTCTCTCTCCTTTTTCTTCCCTTCTCACTTTCTTCCCTTCTCCCCTCCTCTTCCTCTGCCACATGCTCCTGTTATGCAGCCACAGGAACAAAGCAATGGGGCCAAGTGACCACAGACTGAAGCCAAAATAAACCTTTCCATTGTACCACTAAATTGATTTTCCCAGGTATCTGTAGTAGAAAATTAACTAATACATGATTTATGGCAGTAATCATTTTCAGAAACGTCTACTCTTAGTCAAACAAGGGAAATGCTGAGAAGACTTTCTGCATTTGTTGATTCTTAATTGTCTTTTGTTCAAAATACTCCAGATGCCAAAGTAACATATTTTGAGGTAACAGATTTTGATCCCTTCTAATTCAACTGTAAATGGGAAAGGCTATCCAGAATCATGGTATACCAAATATGGATCTCGATATGGATCTCATAGAATATGACTTCTCATGAAATTCAGGAACTTAATCACTAGATTAAAGTTCAAACTGTGATCCTCAGATCTTGGCCTAAAGGTGATGTCTACAGCTCTTTGCTTTTACAGGTAAGGAATCCACAGCTTTTATAGCTTCCAGGAAGGTCTAGTAGGTAACAGAGACAGAGCTGAAGCTAGGTTTTCTGAATTCTTGATCAACTCAGTATTTCAATGAAATCAATTAACCTATCAGAAGTTGCTGGCAGGTGCTCTACAATGTCACATTAGGCGGCCCCATCTTTCATTCAGACTGTAACAATACAAACAGAACAGCTGCAGATTTCCTTAAAAAAAAAAAAAAACCTGTATCCCTGATACTAAGTGACATACAAAAGATTGTTCTACAATCTAATATAAACACTCAACAAATTTCAGCCAAAAATACTATAAAGAAATTAGCACAATAGTTAAGTAGCAATGTATATATAATCACATAAGATGATCCTAAGAGAAATGAACTACAAGATTTGTAAATAAGTGGTTTATCTTTGATGTTGTTATTTACAATGTACACTATGAAATTATGACTTTTTCTTTTGTCTTTCTTCCCATGCACTTACCCCTGTTATCACTGTAACTGACTTTGGTACACAGGGTATTGTATTTATCAGAACTAGGGGAGGGGAAACATCAAAATGGAGAGACAAAGGGTAAAAGGTAAGCCAATGCAACAGCAATACTTACAAGGCAATATGCTGTAAATCAACTGTACTACTTGAGGGAGGGTGGGGAAGGAACTGGAGAGAGAGGAAGGTGGGAAAAAAATGAAGGAGGAGGTAACAAGTTTGATAAGAAATGTACCCACTGCTTTAGATATGTAACTGTAACCCTTCTGTACGTTACTTTGACAATAAAAAATAAATTAATTTAAAAAAAGAAATGTTACTCTTAGTACTCAGGTAGCATCATCACACTGTAACTGAAAAACTCAATGTGAAAAAAAGTTCCTATTTCTTAATCAATTGCTGTGATTACTTCTGATATTGACTTAAAAATATGGATACCAAACATGCTTATCTGAGGACTCTCAAACTTCTATACAGTAGAAATTCATTAAATAGAAGAGAAAGAGTATTTCTGAGTGTCAATTTCTCTTCCAGATATCAAAATCAAGAGACAAAGTATAAAAAGGCAAACCAATGCAACAGCAATACTTACAAAACCAAATGGTGTAAACCAACTGTACAACTCATATGGGGGAGAAGGAAAGGGGGAAGGGAGAAGATGAGGGAGGAGGTAACAAGTTATAAAAGAAATGTACTCACTGCCTTATGTATGAAACTGTAACCCCTCTGTAGTTCACTTTGACAATAAAGAAAAAAATTCTCTTCCAGCCTTCCAATATCAAGCCTGTTTTAGAGATTATTTTAAAATATATTCCTGAAATAATCATTATCTTTTACAAAGTAAAAGTTTAAATTTTATGATTATGAGCTAGCCAGTTAACTCAGATGGTAAGATCCTGATTCTTATAACACCAAGGTAATGGGTTTATTCCTTGAATGAGCTGTGAACTTTGTATTTGTTACTGGTAGCTTACTCCGGTAATCCTGGATACTCAGAAGGCCAAGATCTGAATATCACAGTTTCAAGCCAACCCAGGAAGACAAGTCTGTGATAACTGTGTCTCCAATTAACCAGCAAAAAGCTGGAAGTAGTGGCATGGTTCAAGTGGTATAGCACCAGAGCTAGAGGCCTTAAGTCCAAGCACAAGTACCTAAAAACATATTATGGATGGAAGTAAGGCAGAGTGTTAGTGCTGATTAAGAAAGCTTGAAAGTATAAGGACCTGAGTCCAACCCCAGTAATGGAAAAGAAAAGAAAAGGAAGGAAAAGAGAAGATAGGAAAGGAAAGGAAAGGAAAAGAATTGTCGAGTGTGAGGGGCTCACACCTGTAATCCTAGCTATTCAGGAGGCTGGGATCTGAGGTTTGAAGCCACCCCTGGCAGGGAAACCTGACAGACTCTTTGTCTCCAAATAACCAGCAAAATACAAAAGTGGAGGTGTAGCCTTTAAGTGGTAGCATACCAACCCCAAGCAAAAAAATCTAAGCAAGAACTCACAGCCCTGAGTCCAAGAAAAAAATTATGGTAACCATGATTTTAAAAAAAGAATACTACACTTTGACATTTATTAATATTTCACATCCCTGTTACATTTTTGCTATTATGGACTAGTTCTCATCTCATGAAATAGAATAGATATATATATATATATAAGTTCTGGAAGACATAAGTATGTAGGAATGAGTCTTCAAAAAGGGGAACATTATAAACAAATGTATACAAATGAAAAATGATTTGACAATTTTCAATAACAGAATACAAATTTCACTGCTAATTTTGGCTCTGAGGTATGACAAGTTTGAACCTGAATTACTATTCTGAGTCTATGGTATTCTGAATACTTGTGGCATTTCAGAATAAATCTATCAAAACCTAACTCCAGATGCATGGTAAGAAGAGGGGAGAAATTTGGAGAAAATAAGGAGGACCAAGTCCTTTTGGATATAATCCCATCCCATACTGTCCTTGCCAGAAATGCTTGAGGGAACTATTCTTCTCTTTTCTTCTCCCATATGACAACACACCGAAGACACCTTCTGTTAGAAGGCCCTCACAGGGCATTAAGTCTGTTGGTGCATCCAGTGAACAATAAATGTCTATTGCTTATAAATTCTCCATTCAAGGTATTTTGTTAGAGCATTTGAAACAGACAAATACAGCCTTCCATCAGAGAAGAGGGAAGTCCTTGTTTCAATTTATGTTTGGTCAAATGAGATTATGAATAGAATTTAAATAATTGTGACAAAAAATGAAATAAACAAGTTGACATCATGTGCTTAGCACAGTGCCTGGTGCATAGGAGATTGGCACATGTTAGCAGTGACAATAATTGGTATTATTTGCTGTTACAGGAGAGAGTCGATGTCCAGGAATGAAGGATTTCGGTTCCTCAGTGGTCAGGCCCAATCACAATACTGTTTATATAATAATTTACAGTATCAATTCTATAGAAATCTCAAGTAAATTTAGAAAATTCTCAGAAGTAAAGCTGTTCCAAGAAAAAGAAATGGCATCTCACATTAGCTCATCACCTAAAGCCCTTCAACTAATTCTCCTTATTGGAAGTATATTCTCTGTGAGACAAAAAGGGCCCTTCATAATGAGAGATCACGCTTCAGATTAGTGCTTTAGGGAAGGCACTTAATACTAATGAATTTCACCTTGTGCTCATTATTGTGAAAGGCTAACAATGCTAGCTGGATAGATTTCTGGCCTGGCAGATAACCACCAAACCACAAGTATTATTAAAGCAATTCAATTAATATATACAACAAAGGCAAAAAACTTAGCTAAATAGATCCTAAACAAAAATCTACTATCCTTAAGGAAAGTTCATCTTAAGTAAAAAATGTCATTCTGAGACCTTCTGTAATGTGAAAAATGTTGTACTTATTTGCATTATTGGTGTGTATGATTACTGATAATTCTTAGCAAGTAAGTTTAACCTGGGTAATGTAATATTCAACTATTTTTATGGGTCTCAACCAAGGATCTGGCACTTGCTAGAGTTACCACTTAAGCCACACCCTGAGTCCTAATATGGAACTTCTTGTTACATGTTTCTTTCTTGACTGTATATTCCATCTTAAATCCCATAATACAAGCTCATCATAGGCAGCATACCTATACTTCCTGTTCCTCTACATGCCCAAAGTAGTCACAATGGAAATCAATGTAGATACAACAAATGTTCATTAATTAATTAATTAACTTGATTTGCTTGAAATAGTCAAACACCTTTCCTTCCCATATCATCTGTGTAGGAGATTTTGTGCACAGAGTATCGAAGAAGGAAGAACATTAGTTGAATGACTTTGGTATGTGAGATGCATTGAAATAATCTCCAGTACCTGCAGACTCAGTCCATGGATGCAAGTGAATGTTTCAAAATACTTTAATGAACAGCAGCTGCACACAATGACAGTGAAATTCCCTCAAAACTCTCCAATTCTTTTATATTCTACAGATGTTATTCATGCATGCATGTGTGCACGCACACACACACACACACACATATATATATTACCAGATTCTTCCTTGCTTTTGAGAGTCAATTTCTTGTTATAAGTGAGTTAATTAGTGAGCAAAGTAGTCCTAAATGATTACAGGTGGCAATACTATCCTATTACCCCTACTAAAAGCTAAGGTGACACCAATTAAATTAAGAGTGACAGATAATTTTCCTTTATTACTGCACCTGTACTCATATTTATATACTTTGCATTAGTGCTCTTGGGGTCAGTTAAAAGATAGAGGGGGAACTAAAGTCAGCTCATTAATAGAATTTAAAAGTTGTTTCCAGGCTCTCTATACTAATTACTGTCTTCCAAATGAAGTATTTTACATCAGCACAATGAGCAGAGAAGAAATGAAAACAAACTCCCCAGAAATAAACCTCAAAGCAAGGGAAAATTAAGATAAAGAAAACAGGATAAACAAGATCAGCATCCCAGCAGCTCTACCAACTTGTCCCTTCTTCCCAGCGGTACTTTTAACTTATTAATGTTGGCTCATGTTGTTCTCAGGTGACCTGCTGTTTTAAATGTCTCATTCATTGGTAACCAAAGGGAACAGTGCTCTTATTGCCAGTAGCCTGATTAAAAATACTCAAAAGAAGAGACATACCAAGTGATGATATTTATGCATGGGACCTAAGCACTTTGGAACCATTCAAGCTTTCAGAAAATAAAGACATGACCTTTTCAATCCTTGTGCCTCTGCTACTGTGCAGTGTTAGCTGGTACAAGAAAAATGTCAATATCATCTTCCTAAGTAGTCCCCACTGCAAATGGAGTGAGCACCACACAAATCATCCATCCCACTCTTCTTATTTACTCCAAATAAAGGAGCATAACAAGCCTCACCATTTGCATTTCTCTTTGAGTATCTGTATTTAGCTATTACATAAAAGCATGACCAGGTGCTATCCAGCAACCTTTTCCCCAATAATGTAAACTCTTATTCACATTCAAATTTTCCCTGACATTGACATTTCACTTGAATGATTATCATTAAATAAGAGTTAATGTGACAATTTCAATAATTATTTAAGTCTGCTTCTAAAAATGTACAATATAACTATGTGAAGCCCTAGGTTCAATCACTAACATTGGCTCTGAAAAAGAAAAGAAAGAATGAAAAGGAAATATGGCAAAGAAGGAAGGGAAAGGAGGGAAGGAGCAGAACAGAGCAGGAGGAAAGAAGGAAGGAAGGAAAGAAGGAAGGAAGGAAGGAAGGAAGGAAGGAAGGAAGGAAGGAAGGAAGGAAGGAAGGAAGGACTGCAGTGATTATTTTCTTTTAAACAGTAGGGTAAAAGTTAAAATGCTATTGATGTTTTCTAACACTGTATAGGCAAGTTGCTACATTTTATCTCTTCATATTGTTAAAGGAAGTTGTTCTGGCTTTATTTTTTTTAAGAAATCATTCACTTATTCTTAATATCAGCATAGACTAGGCAACCTCAAAACAACCCCTCCTCTAGCTAATATCCTTTCCTGATATCTTAAGTGAACTAGTTTTATTTTTTCTCTCACCTACCATATTCTACTTTTATACTCTTTTTATATAGTTGTGCTCTAATTTATAGAATACAACCATATCAGCCATCGTTGTTATGCACAATACACCAAATGCATATAAATTGTCAAACTAAATGAATGAATATTCCATGCAATTTCCTCAAAATCATATTCACTCTCAATCTGAAAGATAATTTTCACACTTCCTTGACTATTTAATACAAAGAATGCCAGGTCGGGCTGGGGATATAGCCTAGTGGCAAGAGTGCCTGCCTCGGATACCCGAGGCCCTAGGTTCGATTCCCCAGCACCACATATACAGAAAACGGCCAGAAGCGGCGCTGTGGCTCAAGTGGCAGAGTGCTAGCCTTGAGCGGGAAGAAGCCAGGGACAGTGCTTAGGCCCTGAGTCCCAGGCCCAGGACTGGCCAAAAAAAAAAAAAAGAATGCCAGGTCATCCATCCACTAAAGCTTGTGGTTCTTGTACTTTTCCTTCAGATGTTTCCCAACTACCATTCAAAAGTGAGCATGTATATGCTAACAACTCTGCTCCTAGATCCCACCTGAGCACCCATTCTACTCCTAACTACAATATTCTAAACAACATTATTTACTCTGGATTGATGTCTACTATAATTGATGAGGCAGGGAAAAGGCAGTGTATTCTATGTTGTGTGTTACATGTAAAATTAGTCTATGCTTTAACCAAGCATTAGGATCTCCTCCAAAACAATCTACAAACAATATATAATAAATATATACAGTATATAAACAATATAATAACAATAAACAAGAAATATATAAGAGGAAATGCAGTAAGCATTGAAAATGTATACTAAGTCATTTTATAATAAGCCAGAATAGTGTGACCACAGTACTGTTAATTGATAAGCAGATACTGTGGTAGGACCATAGTTGCACCAACATGTCCCAATACTCATTCTTAAAAATACAAGTAGAATTTTTTTAAAGATAAATTCCATTTTCAGCAAAACTAGGAAAAACAGATATAAACCATAGACTCCGAAACACATGTCGAAATTCAAAACAGTGGATCTGTCAGGTAAGAGGAAAGGAAAACTGGAATGGTAAAAACAAGCATGCTGGCTGACATCTGCAACCTTACTACTCTTGGAGGCAGAGATTGGGAGGATCATAGAGTAATGTGTTTCTATAGTACCACAGGAGAGGATCTTTGGGTTGTTAAAATGAACATCCCTTGCTAAAATGTTTCATCCCTTCCCTATCCTCCACAGAAATATCCCAAAAATTGCTTCTTCAGAAATAAACTTAATTTGATAATAAATGATTGCTTATTTAAGATCCTAATAAGAAAAACAACTAAAGAAAATTGAACAAATACAGAGTTGAAATTTTTTCACGAAGTCAGGATGAAAATTTTACTCAAATATTTTTCCATGAAATAAAAGCTTAGTCTATTACAAAAAAAAAGAATAAGCATGAAAAAGTCCTACAATATAACCTTCCAGAGCCCCATGAAACATTAACACCCTATTATGTAAAACCAAACCTTCCAACGTGTCAACAAAAATACGCATTAAGTAAAACAGATACATGCCAGATGGAGCAGTGACATTTACAATCATATCACAGATAAAGGAGGAGTCTCTCTAATTTACAGAAAATTCTTAAAATTCAGCAATAGAAAAAATTTAGAAAGATGTAACATAATTCTCAGAAATTCAAGGTATTTTCTGACATATGTCAAAGCCAGTTACAATGAGAATGGCAAACTAAACTGAACTATTTTTTGTCAAATTTCAGACTGGCGAAAACAATTTTCATAACATATACCATTAGTGAGGTTGTGAATTGTAAACTTTAACAACTCCTGTGGAGAAAACTTAGTATTATCAAACTGATGAGTAACTATAATCTTTTAAAGAGCAATTTCACCTTTGAGTTTATATAGTAATGAAAGCATTATTAGAAAATGATTCCAAATAATCTTAAACATTACATATATAGAAAATAGGACACAAAGGTATACTTTCCATTGCATGTGCAAACAGAAATCATAAAAGAAAGGCACAAGGAACAAATAATTACATTATTCTAAGTGACAAGGTTATGGGAACCAGATAGATGACAAGTGTCAGATTCAGAAGTATATTTCTAATATATATTTAATTGTTTATAAACTTTGCCATGTGCATTATTTCCTACTAATGTTATAAGACAAAAAATTAAAACGTTAAAAGTATGATGCTGTTTCAATCCATCTAGTCTCCCTTCTCCAGCCTTCTGGCCCTGCCTATAAAACCCTCTAGAGGAGGAACAGGAAGCAACTGAAACAAAAGGGGACAGAAGCAGGGCTACATTTATTGCTAACCTCAATTTTTGACCCTATGCATCCTTGTGTGGATAACAAATGGACTCCTTCCATTGAGAGCAAATCAAAACTTCAGAGTTGCACAAGGTTCAGAGTAAGAGGAAGCAAAGAGAAAAGAGAAATAACATCTTCTCCCAAAGCCAGGATCAGCCTAGGCCTTCTCAAGCCAAAGCAGGCAGAAGGTGAGCACCAGGCTACCTCACAACTGGAGACAGGACAAGAATTTGACACTGTACTATCATTCTCTCTCTTTTTTTTAGAAAATAATAATTATTTATTGTCAAAGTGATGTACAGAGGGGTTACAGTTTCATATGTAAGGCCATGGGTACATTTCTTGTACTATTTGTTACCTCCTCCCTCACTCCCCCCCTTCTCCCTCCCACTTTCCGTCTCCCCCAATGAGTTGTTCAGTTAGTTTGCACCAAATGGTTTTGCAAGTATTGCTTTTGGAGTCTTTTGTCTTTTTATCCTTTGTCTCTCGATTTTGATATTCCCTTTCACTTCCCTACTTCTAATACCAATATATACAGTATCCAGGGTACTCAGATGAGATACAGTGATAGCGCCAGGACAACCACAGGAAGGGGATACAAGAGGATCATCAACAAAAGAAGCTACAGTTTCACATGGCATGTTGAAAGTAATTACAACAGTGATATAACACTCATTTCCATAAAAATAGGGTTCATTTCACTTAGCATCATATTATGTGCTCATAAGGTCATTCTGTCTCTTCTACAGAGATTAAAAAAAATCTATTTGGTGATCTTTTCTTTTCATTGGCATAAGAAGGATCTGGTTTTTCTCTCTGTCTTCAGTGTGAGTCTGTTTAGTGGCTCAAGCCATGAAAGGATGTTTCATATGCCTTCCTAGGTCCTCTTAACACTACCCCGATTCCTGGTTCCATCAGATAGACTTTATTTAAGCCCATGGAAACACAAGAGGGAGCTTCTTACCCCGAATATGCACTTAAAATATATAGCTGCTCACTGTGGGCCCTAGAAAAGGGAAATAGAAACAATTTAATCATGAGAAACAAAGAACTCATTAAAAGACATTAGTGTCAGTGATTAGTGATCAATGCACAAAGTAACCAGAACAAACTATTATCTTATTGATGAAGGCATACCCCAACATATAGACGAGAAAAAAATGTGAAAGAAAACTTAACATGCAAATGAAGTATTACTCATTTCTTTGCCTGTGCAAGCAAGCCAAAATGCACCAACTCCTTCATTTTTCTTTTTATATAAACAAGAAGCATTAACAGCCCCAGGAGAAGAGGGTAGAAAATTGCTTATAATGAGGTAAGACTTGGTATTAAAATCACAAACATTGTGTTCTTGAACAAAGCCAGATTATCCAGTGTAAACAATCGATCAATTGTCAAATGAAAAGATAACCGAATGTCCTTTTCCCAGGGGCTTGAAAAGACAGCTATTACTCTTAAACCTTTTGTATATCAATTTTCCTATGTGTTAGAGAAGGGAACAGTTTAACCTTGGCACTAAGATTTCCGTACACACAAGTGCCTGAAAATAACTCACACTCAATTGGACTATTTCTGAATTTCTTGGAAATACAGGCAACTTTCAACTATTAAAGTTAATTTCTAACTATATACCAGAAAAACGTATATTAAAGATTCATTGAGTTTACTGTTTTAGTTATAATGAAAAAGTGCCAGATGCATAGCTCTTAGAGTGAGCCACTAAAATACAGCAGTTTCTGTGCAAATGTCTTTGTTCAGTAGCAAAACCATGTCAATAAATAATGAAGTTCTTAGGAATACCTTTCCAATAAAGATGATAAGGAATTAGTTCTCTTCATTGAAAGAGAACACTAACTTAACCCAACTATTTCAACAAACAAATTAGTATCTTGCATAACCAAATCTCAGGAAAAGCCTAGGAAAGTTGAACCCCAAGCTAGAGCCAGAGCCTGGAAAGGGTCCAGGAACCCCGGGTCTTTCATTTCAAACTTGTGATGTGTTGGCTTCATCCTCTCTCACCTGAGGCCACTTCTTCCCTATAATAGGAAACAGAAATACAGTAGCTTTCTGCAAATATCATTCTAAGCTGAGAAGGAAAGACTCATTCCCTTTCCTTAGTCCTGTGAGTGATTCAAGCTTAAAGCAAAGGGTGTGGGTTTCTGTACCTAGCAAAGGTTAGGTCATGTGCCTACCTATATAAGTTGGGAGCAGAAATTCATGATTGTGAAGGAAGAAGAGAGGCAGATCTTACAAAAGCAGTGTGGAGAGTACTCTTAATTGTAGAATCAGGTAGAGGTAATAAAACAAAATGCTGTTTAGTCAGGTTTCATCCCTGGGGGAAAAAAGGATCTTTTGGCACAAGTTTCAGAAGTACAGATCATCAGGCCCCCATTGTTTCTGATGAGGAGGCAGAGCATCATGAAAAAGGATGTGACAGAGCAGATCTGCTCACCTTGTGGCTGCCAGGAAGCAGAGAAAAAGGCAGGAAGAGACTAAGGGTAAGGAATAGCTCCCCAAGGACATGGCCCTAGTAACAAAATTTCACTAAATAGACCCTACATCCTAAAGCTTCTGTTACCTCCCAAAATAGCACCATCAGCTAGGGACCAAGCCTTCCACACATTAATCTGTACGGAATATTTCACATTCAATCTAAAGCAACCACGCTTCTTATAATTGAATGCAACACTATAGAAACATTTTCTGCCCTTGTTTAGGAAAAATATAATATGAGATTGCCAATCAGTGTAGCTATTTTTAAAACACATATATCAAACTTTGTCTATATCAGTGAGCTTTGTTATTCCATGTCATCTTCAGCAGTCAGCTTCTTTCAGTGGTGCTAAAAAATATTTCTAAACTTCAGTGTAGTGATTGTCTTCACAAACCACACTTGTTACAAGAAAGACTCTCATTAATATATGAAGTCAATGAACACTCAATTTTATGTACTTTAATTAGCTATGGTGAATATGGGCTGTTCTTTTTCTTTTCTTTCCTTTTTTCCCCCACCAGTCCTGGGGCTTGGACTCAGGGCCTGTGCACTGTCCCTGGCTTTCACTGTCCTTTCTTTTCACTCATTGCTAACACTCTACCACTTGAGCCACAGAGCCACTTCCAGCTTTTTCTGTTTATGTGGTGTTAAGGAATTGAACCCAGGGCTTCATGCATGCTAGGCAAGCAATATACCACTAAGCCACATTCCCAACCTGGACTATTCTTTTTATTAAGACCACAAATAATCTTACATGATGAAGAACTCTATCATTGAGACATCTTTAAAAATGTGCCACAAATATGGGAACAACTTCATAGGGATGTAGAACTGTTCAGTACTTGTTATTATTGATAACATAGTTAAAATAAGAAAATGGGTACTAATAATTACCATGTTGAAGACAAAACACACTTTTACTGTTTAAGGCATTGGTTTGTTACTCTCACCCATCTCTCCCCTACCTATCCCTTCCCTCTTCTTAATTTCATAGAATATACATCAAATTTGTTATTGCATCCTCCCCCTCTTCTCCTCTTCACTTGTCTACCCATTTCTCCTGTCCTTTAAGTACTCACTTCCTAGTATTTTCTTTTGTTGAACTTTGATTTTGCCTTTCTGAGGATGTACAGTATTTGAATTTCCCTTGAATTTACCATATTTCAGTTATATTCATAAAGATTCAAAATAATGGTCACAAACTTAAAACATCTGGGATTGGACTGATGGCAAGATGACAATGGCAAAATGTACAACTAAGGAGAAAACGAAAGACCTAGAAACATAAGTAGCTGAATACTACAGGAAAATCCCATAGCTGAGACTGTTGTGCTTCTACCTGAATCTGCTGTATAACCTTAGATGTGTTCTCTTTTGCTACACCTCAGTTTTTTGTTCTTATGAAAGTGTGAATTAGATCACATCCAACGTCCTGAAAACATTGGTACTTGAACTCTCAGTGGGCTTTGACAAGGTTTCCTTTCCATTTTGATGAGGTTTGTGTGCTAAACCACAATAGTATGCCTAAATGCTCATTTTGGTCCTAATAAATAATTAACTCTGACATTTGGCAAATGGGAAGTTATTGCACTCTCTTAAGCATTCTTGAAGTTTAATGTACCAGTATGTCAAGATAAAATGCTAACAATGGTTTAAAAAAATCTATTAGGAACTATCAGTGCTGTGTTATCTCTCAAAACCTTGTGAGGATAATGCATAGAAGTGCATGTAAGCTGGGTGCTGAGGACTCACATCTGTAATCCTAGCTACTCAGCAGGTTCAAACCTGGAGGCTTTCTGTTTGAAACAACCCTCTGCCAAAGAAGTCCACAATTAACCAGTAAAATACTTGACTGGAGACATGGCTCAAATGGTAGAGTGTCAGTATTGAGCCACAAAACCAATTGAAAGGATAAGGTTATTAGTTCAATCTTCAGTATCTGTGCACATACATCAAAAAAGTAGATTATGTAAAAATTAACCTTTTTGTTCTCTAAAGCTACAAGAAAATGATTGGTCTTTACATTTATAGAAATTTGCTGCTCTCAAAAATGCAAATACTTTCCTATAACCTGCAGTTTCTGGGCTGACGTGATTATAATTGCATAAGCAAAGTACATCTTCATTTGGCTAAAAGTTGTGAAGACTAATAATTTTATCATTCAATGTAACTTCTTTATACATTTGTTTACCCTTTGATTATAAAAATGTTAACTTTAATATTATCATCAAAAAATGAAAGGAAAATAAAATGTGGATCTAAGTAGTTAGGATACCCATAAATAATCCAAAACAAAAAGGTAATCATATAATTTCTAGTAATATTATAAAAACTCATTGAGTTGCATCACCAAGTCATTAAAAATAATAATTCCTATCTAGCCCCTGAGCTTTGAAGTAATATTGCTGGCAACTGAGATATAATGCTATTCATGAATAGAGACAATATTCACATGAACATCTATGCTAAACTCTATCTGACCTCACCATGAGAGAAAACAGGGAGAAAGAGTATTCTGGAAGCAATAAGTATCTCAATATAATGTGTGAATCTTCAAGAGAAAAGAGAACAGGATTATTGCCCCACCATGGTTCTTGGCCATCTATTTTCATCATCCAGGCATACCTATAGTGAAACAGAATGAAAGTACTAACATTGTTTCCTTGGCTGTACTTTTCTCAGTTTCTCACAGTGAAATGCCTGATCGGACCACCACAGACTGCACTCCTCACTCCTGGATTTTGTATTCTCATTCCATTGCTCACAAGATGCAAAAAGCAATACAAATCCATCACTAAAACGGGAAATACTTTACCAAAGACATCTGCTATTGATGGCTGGTCATAGCAGGAACATGATTCTGGAGCATCAGGAACCCTACTGACTATTGTTCAGACTTTGTGGACTTCTAGTTGATCCCATCCCACTTCAGGCACAATGGAATAAAATACAGCTAGGAAAATCCATCGATTCACCAGGTGCCCAGAAAATGGCCTGACATTGAAGGTTTTGAACATGCAAGGGATAATGAGCCAGAGGGATGCTCTTCCTTAGCTATTTAAACTGGAAACCTGGAGGAATCAAACACTAGAAACAGAAGTGGAGAAATGATTGGATGTTGGTTATGAAAGACCACAAGAGATTCATGCAAAAGAAGCAGAATAACAAATGCTACCTCCTTAATTACCCCTCAGACTATATTAAACCTGTGGAGACTGTTTACAAATATTATCAAAGAAGTAATAGTTTTAACTTCCAGTTTCAAAGGGAGCTCTATACCTCTATACCAAACTATCCCAAATGATATCAGAGGCCAAGAAAAAATGGTGTGTGTGTAAGACAAAGAAAATTTTAAGAGAGGGCTAGGAATATGGCCTAGTGGCAAGAGTGCTTGCCTCATATACATGAAGCCCTGGGTTCGATTCCTCAGCACCACATATATAGAAAAGGCCAGAAGTAGCGCTGTGACTCAAGTGGCAGAGTGCTAGCCTTGAGCAAAAAGAAGCCAGGGACAGTGCTCAGGCCCTGAGTCTAAGCCCCAGGAATGACAAAAAAGAAAAGAAAAGAAAATTTTAGGAGAGACAGCATTAACAAAGACAGAAGATTGTCTTCCTAGCCTTTCTTGCAATTTGAGTGACTGCAGGATAGGTAAGGACTCTGAAACCAATACAATCAGAATGTCAGTTAATTTGGGCTTGCACCCAAACCCCAAAGAGTAGAGGTTGGTGTGTCAGATTTTTAGGTCACCTGTGAGTTTCAAATACCTAATAAAGCTATTTTAGCACAGGTGACTGGCTAGCCTCCCTCATCAAAGGGCTTCCAGCAGGTCAAATGGATTTATATGGTGAATACAGATCAAAATGCTGATGAAATTGAAGGAGTGCCAAACTCTTCCCTAAGTCTTATTAGTTTCCCACACTTTGTGTTTTCATTATTGTAAAATACTCTGATTTCTTTCAGTATGAAGTACATTACTGGTAATATTCTTACTTCATACTGTTTGTTGTAACTTATTTTCTTCCTTAAAAATTTCACCAGCATTCAATATACACAAGTCAAGTAATGTAATCCACCACATCAACAGGAGCAAGGTCAAGAATGACATGGTTATTTCTCTAGATGTGGAAAAAACGTTTGATGAAATCGAGCACCCATTTATGATAAAAGCCTTGGAGAAACTATGATTCCAGGGAACATTCATGAATATAATAAAAGCCATCAATGACATTATGACATCTATGACATCAATGAGCATTATACTTAATGGTGAAAAGCTAAAGCCATTTCCTTTAAAATCAGGAGCAAGACAAGGTTGTCCGCTCTCTCCTCTCCTCTTCAACATAGTACTAGAGTTCCTAGCTTTGCAATAAGGCAAGAGGAAGACATAAAGGTGATACAAATAGGAAAAGATGAAGGTAAACTTTTTCTCTTTTCAGACCACATGATCCTGTATGTAAAGAACCCCATATACTCTACACCCAAGTTACTTGATCTGATCCAAAACTTTGGCAAAGTAGCAGGATCTAAAATAAATTCTCAAAAATGAATGGCTTTTCTATATGCCAATGACCCGAAGTCCAAGGCTGAAATAAGGAAAGCAACTCCCTTTGCAATAGCCTCAAAAAACATAAAATACTTAGGAATAACCTTAACCAAAGAAGTGAAAGACCTCTATGATGAGAACTTTGAAAACCTGAAAAGGAAATTAAGGCAGAAATTAAGGAAATGGAAAAACTTTCCGTGCTCATGGATTGGAAGGATTAACATTGTGAAAATGGCAATATTACCAAAGGCTATCTACAAATTCAATGCATTACCCATTAATATCCCAACACAATTTTTTAATGAAATAGAGGAAGCAATCCAGAAATTCATTTGGAGCAATAAAAGACCCCAAATAGCAAAAGCAATCCTAAGTAGAACAATTAGTGCTGGAGGAATTCAGTGCCAAACTTCAAGCTGTATTACAAAGCTATAGTAATAAAAACCAGCTTGGTACTGGCACGAGAACAGGCCTGAGGACCAATGGAACAGAACCGAAGACCCAGAAATGTACCCACAGACATACGGCTACTTAATCTTTGATAAAGGAGCTAAACAAATAGGATGGAAGAAAGACAGCCTCTTCAACAAATGGTGCTGGCAAAACTAGTTCAACAAACTAAAACTAAATCCTTATCTATCACCTGGCACAAAAATCAATTCCAAATGGATCAAAGATCTCGAAGTAAAATCAGATACCCTGAAAACACTACAAAAAGTAATAGGAGAAACACTTGGGCTCCTTGGCACAGGATGAAACTTCCTTAACAAAGACCCAGAAATGCAACAAATCAAAGAAAGGTTGGACAAATTGGATTTCATCAAACTGCCGAGCTTCCTCAGGGCAAAGGATATAGCTTGCAAAAGAAACAGAAAGCCCACAGATTGGGAGAAGATCTTTACTGGCCACACAATGGACAAAGGCCTCATATCTAAAATACATGCAGAACTAAATAAATTAAATTCCTCCAAAACAAATCCTCAAAGAACCAACAAATGGGCCAAAGACCTAAAAGGAAATGAGAATGGCTAAGAGTCACATGAAGAAGTGCTCTACATCAGTCGCCATAAGAGAAATGCAAATCAAGGGCTGGGAATATGGCCTAGTGGCAAGAGAGCCTGCCTCCTATACATGAAGCCCTGGGTTCAATTCCCCAGTACCACATATATGGAAAATGGCCAGAAGTGGTGCTGTGACTCAAGTGGCAGAGTGCTAGCCTTGAGCAAAAGGAAGCCAGGGACAGTGCTCAGGCCCTGAGTCCAAGGCCCAGGACTGGCAAAAAAAAAGAAATGCAAATCAAAACAAAACTGAGATTCCACCTCAACCCAGTAAGAATGTCTATTATCAAGAAAACTAACAATAACAAATGCTGGAGGGGAAGTGGCCAAAAAGGAACCCTACTACATTGTTGGTGGGAATGCAAACTTGTCCAACCACTCTGGAAAACAATGTGGGGGTTTCTCAGGAGGGTAAAAATAGAGCTCCTCTATAACCCAGCAGTCCCAATTTTGGGCATCGACCCAAAAGATTACAAGCAACACCACACTAAAGCCACCAGCACAACTATGTTCATTGCAGCACAATTTGTCATTGCTAAAATATGGAACCAATCCAGATGCCCCTCTGTAGATGAGTGGATCAAGAAAATGTACATATACACAATGGAATTCTATGCCTCTATCAAAAAGAATGATTCTGCCACATTCATAAGAAAATGGAAGGACTTAGAAAAAATTATACTGTGAAGTGAACCAGACCCAAAGAAACATGTACTCTATGGTCTGCCTCATAGGGAATAATTCGTACACCTCTAGGATAGACATAGCAGATCACAGTAGCTCCAAATCTGTGCCCATGTGAACACATAAGAGCATGCTAAACAAAATCAACTCCAAGTTATGGAAATAAGTGGTATATAATTGTTGTAGTTAATTTCAACATGCCTTATGAAACCAGCCTTTTTTTTCCTCTCATATTTCCTTTCTGTGGTTTTACTCCTGCTATTTCTCTAACTGATCTTAGTATCCTGGATACTGTATAGAGGTGTATTGTAACTAGGGAAGGGAGAGGACCACCAAAATTGAGAGACAAAGAATAAAAAGACAGTGCAATAGTGATACTTACAAAATCAATTGGTGTAAACCAACCGTACAACTCATGGGTGGGAGGGAACTGGGGAGAGGGGAGACAGGGGAAAAATGAGGGAAGAGGTAACGAGTTGGATAAGAAATGTACTTGCCTTACACATGAAACTGTAACTCCTACATACTTCATTTTGACAATAAAGAAGAGAAAAAAATTCACCAGCACTTCATTTATCTCAAATAGTAATCCAACATTTCCATTGTCCATTTTTGCTCCCATAATCCCATTTAGAGTCTAACTGAATCCTGTATGATAGTTTCACAGTTCTATAAAACTCATCACAATACTGCACACATAATTAGTATTTCCCTTAAATGCTTGGATATTTTAATTTCACTTTAAAGTAATACTTCCCCCAGAATATAGCATAAAATTGCTTACTTTTTTATATAAGATAATAAGCTTTAAAATTTGAAGTAATTTGGTTCATTGTCTGGATGAATTAACTAGCATTTGTTAGTACAAAGCAACTTATCACATTCTCTATAAGTATCCAAATGAACAAAGATGATTTGAACTATCATTCCTTAATTTGAACTAGCAGTCCTTAATATTTAAGTTAGGTGAGGTTGTCTCAGGGAGACTAAGTGTTAACAAAACCACACAGCTTGCTGTCTGTATAAGGAAATTCACTCAGATGCACAATAACAAATCACGAGAGTTTGACAGAAATAGAATGATTACTCATTGATTGTGATGCACACCTGTAAATTACTAATTGATTTGTATTTGGAAAAAAGCAGTGTTACATGGTTAGAGTTAACATATTGTGGCAAGTGAAATGGGAACTGTGTTGGTAAAAAAATATATTATTCACACTAAGTAATCAAAATTCATAAAAGTGTTTGAAAAGCCAAGACTGCCTATACACTTCTATTTTATCATCGTATTACTTTAAAAGTGAAAAATACATTACTTGAACGTTAACTGTGATAAGTTTAAGTTTTACATAATCAACCATTCAAAAGTCACTTAAGAAATGCAAGATGAACCTACTAAAGCAATACTGAAACACCTTGACTTAACTAATAACCCAATACACATTTTTTCTCTTCTGAAATTCTCTCAGATTTTACTTTTTCATCACCTCTGAATATGGACAAACCCCATTTCCAACAGAAATAAGCAAAAGAAATTTATACTGGCCTCAAATAAGTCCATGGTTGTCTGAAGCTAAGGGTAAAAGGATTAACTCCAAAAGAACTGAGGAACAAGGGAGAAAGAGATTTACAAATTTCTTGTGATTACATAGGTATGTAGATTTGTCAAAACTCATTAAGTTGTACCCTTAAAATAGATGTATCTTTATTATGCCTCAATAGGATCTATAAAAAATATTAAAAGTGGTTGGGAATATGGCCTACTGATAGAATGCTTGCCTCACATACATGAAGCTCTGGATTCCATTCCTCAACACCACATATGTAGAAAAAAGCCAGAGGTGGCACTGTGGCCCAAGTAGTAGAGTGCTAGCCTTGAGAAAAAAGAAGCCAGGGACAGTGCTCAGGCCCTAAGTCCAATCCTCAGGTCTGGCAAAAAAAAAAAAAAGTTTGGTAGTGAACTTTCTCTTTCAATTTCATTGAAGAGTTTGGGAAATATTGGTGTGAGTTCTGTTTTTAAGGCCTTGTGGAGTTCTGGTGTGAATCCATCTGGACCTGGGCTTTTCTTGGATAGGAGATCTCTTATTGCCATTTCTATTTCAATGCTGGATATGGGTCTGTTTAGAAGGTTTAAATCTTCATGATTGAGTTTGGGGATATCAATTTTTGCTAGAAAATCATCCATTTCTTCCAGGTTCTCGAATTTGTTGGCGTAAAGGTTTGCAAAGTAGTCCCTTATTGTGTTCTGAATTTTGGTTGTTTCTGAGGTGATGCGACCTGTTTCATCTCTGATCTTGTTTATTTGGGTGTGCTGCCTTCATTTTTGGTCAGATTTGCTAGGGGTCTGTCTATCTCGTTAGTGTTTTCAAAGAACCAACTCTTCGTTTTGTTGATCATTTCGATGTTTGTTTGTTTTTTAAACCTAAGTCATTTAATTCTGATTTGATTTTAATTATTTGCTTCTGTCTATTGGCTTGTGGTTTGGCTTATTACTCTCTTTCCAGGAGCTTAAGGTGCTTCCTTAGTTGTTGAATTGCTGTTTCTCCAGTTTGTTGATGTAGGCACTCAGAGATACAAGTTTTTCTCTGAGTACTGCCTTTGCTGTGTCCCAAAGGAGCTGGTACTTTGTGTGCTCATCTTGGCTTAATTCCATAAACATTTGGATTTCTGTTCTAATTTCTTCAGTGACCCACTGATGGTTCAGCAGTGTGTTGCTTACTCTCCATGAATTGTAGGATTTTCTGTGGTGGCTCCTAACATGTGATCTATTTTGGAGAATGTTCCATGTGCTGCTGAAAAGAATGTGTATTCTTACAAATTGAAGAAGAGGGAAAGGAGGAGTGGGTAGGCAAAGGATGTGTGAGAATATTGAATTGTGTGACATTGATCAATATATTGTACTCATGATTTTTTAAATAGCAGCTCTTTAGTACAACTATTTGAGGATAATAAAAGGAAGTAAAATGTGGCATACATATGCAGTGTACCCTAATTCAGTTATAAACAACAAAGATATTACATTGTTCATTGGAAAATAGAAAAAAAAAGAATGTGTATTCTGGTGTTGCTCGATGGAATATTCTGTAGATGTTGGTTAAGTCTATTTGGTCTATGCAGTTGTTTAGTTCTGTGGTTTCTTTGCTCAGTTTTTGGCATGTTGATCTGTCCAGAGGTGAGAGTGGAGTGTTAAAGTCTCCAACTATCAATGTGTTTGGGTCTATGAGTGTTTTTAGAGTCAGTAGTGTTTGCTTGATGAAGTTGGGTGCTCCTGTATTTGGTGTGTAGATATTTAGGATGGTTATATCCTCCTTTAGAAGACATCCCTTTATTGGTATGTAGTAACCTTCTTTGTCGCTTCTTACCGTTGTTAATTTGAAGTCAATTTTATCTGATACTAGGATTGCAACTCCAGCCTACTGATGGGGGCTGTTTGCTTGGTAGATTTGATTCCAGCCTTTCACTTTTAGAAAATGTTTGCTTTTGCTGGGTAGATGTGTCTCTGGGAGGCACTAGAAAGTTGGCTCTTGATTTTTGATCTAGCTTATGAGCCTATGTCGTTTAATTGGAGAGTTAAGTCCATTAATATTGAGAGTTAGGATTGAGAGATGATCATTTGTTACTTTCATTATAGCTATCTTATTAAAAGCTGTGTCTTCCCAATTCCTGATTTAATATTCTGGTTTTCTATTTAGGGTTCATTTCTCTGTCTCTATTGTGATCTTGATTATTTTCCCTGTGTAGTACATCTTTGAGCATTTTCTGTAAAGCTGGTTTGGTGGAGATATATTGTTTCAGTTTTTCCTTACTGTGGAAGACTTTTATTTGACCTTTGACTATGAATGAGAGTTTACCTGGGTACAGTATTCTTGGTTGATAGTTATTTTTCTTTAGAGAGCCTCATTCCAGGCTCTCCTTGCTTTCATGGTCTCTGCTGAGAAGTCTGGGGTAATTCTGATTGGTTTTCCTTTATATGTAATTGTTTTCTTCTCCCTAACAGCTTTAAGGATTCTTTCCTTGGACTCTATTGATACTGTTTTGATTACAATGTGTCGGTGGGATGTCCTATTCTGGTCTGGTCGGTTTGGGGTTCTAAATGCTTCTTGTTTCTGGATAGGCCTATCCTTCTGGATATTTGGGGAGTTTTCAGGTAATATTCTGTTAAATAGGTTGCCTATTCCATTGACTTCATTCTCTAGGTTTTCCTCGATAACTATTAGCCTTAAATTGGGCTTCCTGATTGTATCTTGGAGCTCCTGGAGTGATCTGTTTTGCCAATTGGTTTCATTGTGTATTTTTGTTTGTTTGTTTTTTCTCCATAGATTCTAGGGAATCTTCAGTTTCTGAGATTCAATCCTCTGCTTCATCTGGTCTGCCCTGCAGGCTAGCTACTTGATTTCGAATCACCCTTTCTTCTGACTGGTCTTTTTTGATGGTTTCCATGTCTTAGCTATAATTTTCTCTTATGTCCTGTATGGACTTCTTTACTTCATTAATTTGGTTCTGAGTGCTGTCTCTCAAATCTTTTAGCTGGGTAGCTATCTTTTCATTGGAATCTTGAAGTTCATTTATCTTTCTATTTGTGGAGGCCATGAAATCCCCTGTTACTTTATGGACGGATTGATGTATTGATTCAAACTTTTCATTTAACATTTTCATGAGTAGAGTTTGTAGAGCTATTTGAGGGTTCTCTTCTAGGTCTTTGATTGACTGCTCTGCTTCCTGCTTGTTTTGTGTGGGAGATGAGATTCCCTGGCTTGCCATCTTTCTTCTGCTTCTTCTGCCCATTTAGATTGGGAATGCCAATCTACAAGCACCTGTGAGCACCATTTAAGACCCAAAGGAGACCTTATCAAGCACTTTTGTATAAATCTTAGAATTTCACAATTATAGACAGATACCTTCCCTCTCTTTTTTGTATATAAAATCAGATTTGGTGTCCCCCAAAGAATACAATTTTAATATAACAACCAACCCTGAACCCTGGATTTAGTAGTTACTTATTTACCATTATAACCCTATGAGAATTTTTGTTCTTATATTAAGTTCTTTTTGGACTGGTGGGATTTCTCTATGAACCCTTTTGATTCACTCAGATTGAACAGGGATACTCTCTATCCGATAACCAGGGGTCAATGTGGTCTGGAGGTCCTGGAAGTAAATTTGGAAGGGCAAATTAGGGGTAGTAAAGAGAATAGAGTAAAATGAATGGGGGGGGTGATGATTTTGGTTTAGTTTCAGTGAAGTTGAAAGGTGGAGAAGAGTAGAATCGGTAGAAAGAATGCGGTTAAAATGATAGACAATGGAGAGTTTGCAGAAAAGAGTAAAGGTATTACTCAAAGGAAAGTAATTTTAAAGAAAGAAAATGTGAAAAGAGAAACAAAGAAAAAATACAGGAAAACAAACACACAATACACAAAAAAATTACCAAAAAAAACAATAAAACAAAACAAAAAACAAATGAAAAATTTTTTTAAAAAGTTTAAAAATTTTTTAAAAATGGAATCTTCCTTGTTTGGGTGGCCTCTCTCCAGTCTCTGGTTTCCTTGCGATGGTCTACAGTCTATTTTCCTTCTGCTTAGCTGGTTTGATTTGCTTTCAGTTTGCAGGGGGTGAATCTGCTCTGACCCCCCTCCCCTGTTAGTTAAATCCTGGGGCTCTTTGGTACATACAGCTTGCAGGTAGGACTTGGGTGTCCTCTGTAGATGGGGAACAGTGAACAGTCTCAGGAACCGTGGATCCTCCCATCTGCTGTGGGGCCACTGCCTTTAATGCCTGGCTCTGAATAGACTCAGCAGGGCAGTGCACCTCCGACCTAGCTGAGAGTTGCTTGCCCCGGAGGAGGTTCCTCCTGCCTGGGCATGGTGACCTTCTCCTGGGTGGAGCTGGCTGTGGAATTCAGCTCCATTTGCAGGTGGGAATTGGGCTAACTCTGTAATGGGGCTGTTTATTTTTCTAGGAAACTGTTTACTCTCCCATCTGATTGTTCCATGCAACCAGTAGTTGCTCACCGCTTTCAGTTTGATTTTAGAAATTCCAGTGCTGGCGAGATTGCAGCTGCAGTGTAGGTGAGGTGGGGCAGGGCAGGGCACCTCTGGCTGAGTTTACCTGAGCCTAGGCCGGGAATGATCCTCCGGGCTGGGTGGAGCTGGCTCTCACAGTTCAGTCACTCTTGCCCTTTTCAAAGGTAACTCCTTCGACCTCACTTTCCCCTGGCCCACTTTTGTTCCAGTCTTTTCTGACTGGGTCTACACCAGGGTCAAAGGTGGTGCTTTGCTCTGGCAGTGGGGGAAGGCTAGCTTCCAGAAGCTGCTCTGTGGGTGAGAGTGAGAATGTTTTCCATGTGATACTCACCCTTTCTCTGTGATTTTAGCCCATCCCTGCTCAGCCTGCGATTTGCATCTGTCTGCTGTCTGGAGGATTTCTTCCTGGTCACTGTAGTGTGCTTATGTGCATGGAATCCTGGGCGCTGTGCTGGCTCCAGCACTAGTGTGGCGGTGGGACACCCCCCAGAGCGCAAATCTGTGTTTTCTGGCTAGCAAAGTTGATTTTTCCTTCCTGGCCAGAATGCCTATACTGTTATAACCTACTTGAGCTGTCTTTTGAGGAATAAAAGTTTCTCTGGAGTGGTAAAACTGGGATCCTGGAGGGAGCTTAGCTAGGGCTCTGCTGCTTCTCTGCCATCTTCCAAGAAGTCCTGGCCATTTTTTATATATGTGGTGCTGAGGAATTGAACCAAGAGCTTTATGTATATGAGGCAAGCACTCTTGCCACTAGGCCATATTCCCAGCCCCAGATAATTCTTAAATTTGCAAGTTATAGGGTAACTAAGAGAAAAAAGCAAGATGTGCCCAAGTGGAAAAGTAAAGCTTTTTGAATGGCCAAAGGTCTCATACACAGACACTTGCTTCACTCTCACTACTTGAAAGCTGACATTTTTTCAGTAATTAGAAAGATGAATAGTAGCAATAAGGAACAGACTCAGGGGTAGAAAGGTTGCAACTGAGTGCAAAGGAGTGGAAAAGCAGTGATGAAATAATACAGTTATATCACCAAGACTGTTATCAATAGTTCTCAATCTCAGTTGCAATCTACATGTATGCTAAAGTCTTCTTCAGTTAAAGAAATATTTATGTAAAGGGATAAGTATTCTAAAAAGCAAAAGACATTGAAGAGGCAATGCAGGTGTGTGTATATATAAACTACCACATAATACCTGACCTTGGCATAATTAGACATAAACTGGAAAATGCATGAGGAGTTGGAGCAGAAATCTCTTTTGCATTTTCATTGCATGTGGAAGCAAGGCACCTTAAAGATATTACCATTATCCTTTTCTTCCTGGGTTAACCTGTGTTTATTCTCAAAATAAGAGCCTAAAATAAGGACTGGATACAGGTAGTTTATTGTGTAATTAATCCCTGGAAATAAAAGTAGAAGCTAGGGTGGGAATATGGCCTAGTGGTAGAGTGCTTGCCTCATGTACATGAATCCCTGGGTTCAATTCCACAGCACCACATATATAAAAAAAAAATCCAGAAGTGGCACTGTAGCTCAAGTGGTAGAGTGCTAGCCTTGAGCAAAAAGAAGCCAGGGACAGTGCTCAGGCCTTGAATTGACGTTTCAGGACTGTCAAAAAAAAAAAAAAAAGCAGGAGCCTTAGAAAAGCAAAATCACTTCAAAGATGCATTTATCACTTAGACTCCTAAGTGATCACTACTAGAGGTACTGAAATTCATTCTGCTGAAACACTCTGAGGAGTTGTAAAGAATGCACCTGAGAATTTTCCAGCTAAGAGCTATATTTTTCCACCATTGGTCAAGGACAGCCAGCTATGTAATGATTCTCAAACTTAACTGTTCATCAAATCACCTGGGGAGCTTTCAAAACTCTGATTCAATCTGCAAAGCAAACCAATTATGTCCAAATATCTGCAGGTGGGACTTATCTGTATTTTTAATTTCTCCCAAGTAATGGCAAGCGTAGTCATTCTTGAGAACCATTGTCCTATGGAGGGATAATACCTTTGCAGATGGGAGCTCAGAGGAGTTGGGAAGAATCCCTCAGGGGTCTCACACCATGGTATTAGGAAGTCCTAGACCATTATGGGGCAAAGTGCCAATATGTAGCCAAATCACACCTGTAAAGGTAAGCAAAGAGGCAGTACAGGGACACACTCAAATTTGTTGCCATCTACCCATTTCTAATTCCAAGCATAACAGAAATTATACTGAAAAGAAAGGTAAGATATATTAATTGCTTCTGAGGAAGGCAAAGGTGAACTGCTTAGAGCCAAGAATTATCCTTAGTTTTTATATGCATTCTTATAGGTCATATGTATTACACATAGTTGGTGCTGCATAATGTTTGTTCAACTAGCCACAGCATTCTGGAAAATAATCACTAAGGACAGAAAGCAACATAGCACTGAAAGGGTCTCTATACACATCCCACAAACCCAATATTGGTGTCCTTCATTATTATATGTAATGTCCCACATGTGTGGGGGAGGGGTGGGTGGGTGTGTGTGTAGGATTCTATATAGATATATAATAATCAAAACGTATCTGAATATTCTATATGTCTTACATTAAAGAAATTACATGACACAATAGTACTTTATAGGACTACTTAAATATTGTATGTGCCAGAGCTGGACTCTACAAAGGCTGAGAGATTTTTCTATTACGTTACAGAAGATGTGTGATCTCACACTTTCACTCCTACCTCCATTTGTTTCTAGAATAAATATTACTAATATATGTTTCTGGACCCTAGGGGAGATAAAAGACCTTTATCTTAATACCTCATGTGCTGTGTGATTTTGAGGGAAATCTTTTAATTTTCTTTGTGTTTCAGAGTAAATATTTATTTTTGCCAGTCATAGGGCTTAAACTCAGGGCCTGAGCACTGTCCCTGGCTTCTTTTTGCTCAAGGCTAGCACTCTACCACTTAAGCCACAGCACCACTTCTGGCTTTTTCTGTATATATGGTGCTGAGGAATTGAACCCAGGGCTTCATGTATATAAGGCGAGCACTTTACCACCAGCCCTTCAGGTTAAGTATTTTAATCCTTATATCAAAAGCATTGAACTGAAATTTCAGCAGGTTATTAATCTAAAAATATTTTGAAGATATTTTGTTTTAACTTTTCTTTAAGTGCATTTATTAATGAAACTTTTATTATAGATCTTCATTATTATCTCAATAACATCTTCTCAAAATGTCCCCAATGAGTTTGACAAAATATGCACATACAGGGACTGGGAATGTGGCTTAGTGACAGAGTGCTAGCCTTGAGCCAAAGGAAGCCAGGGACAGTGCTCCGGCCCTGATCCAAGGCCCAGGACTGGCAAAAAAAAATACCAAACAAACAAATAAAAGGTGTGATAGAAACATGGCATTAAAATTATAACTCAATATTATTAATATGTCTGAATGAAATAAAAAGAATACATGTGTTGAATGGCATGTGATATGAATACTTAAAAGGAAATAATTATGTTGACCATAATTACTTGGAGACTCAACTACTATCAGGCTTGTAATTCTCAGCAAGATAAAAGGAGAGAAACTGGTGCTGATTTATATTCTGGTGATTCATGACAACCAGCTATTAAAGATCAATCAGGGAAACACTCAAACACTCATTTAAATTTAAAAGTGTAACAGTTCATAATTTTAACTTAATTACAATTGTTCTTTATTTGCATGCATTCAGAAAGAAATTAATGTTGCTGATTTATTTTTAATATTGTTGCTTTCTATTCTCTTTTCTTTATTTTTTGTTTTGTTTTCTTTTTTTCTTTCTTTTTTATTGTCAAAGTAATGTACAGAGGGGTTACAGTTTCATATGTAAGGTAAATACATTTCTTATCCAACTTGTTACCTCTTCCGTCATCCCCCCCATCTCCCCGCTCCCCAGTTCCCTTCCCCCCATGAGTTGTACAATTGGTTAACACCAATTGGTTTTGTGAGTATCCCTATTGCAATGGCTAGTCTTTTTGTCCTTTGTCTCTCTGGGGTATTAAGATCAGTTACAGTAATAGCAGGAGTAAAACCACAGGAAGAGAATGCAAGAGAAAAAAAAATTATGATTACACAAGACATATTGAAATTAACTACAACAATGATATCCCACTTATTTCCATAACATGCAGTTCATTTCGCTTAGCATTATCTTGTGTGTTCATGGGGGCATAGCTATTGTGATCTTCTGCTATGTCTATCCTAGAAATGTACTTATGATTCCCTATGAGGGAGACCATAGAGTTTATGTTTTGTTTTTGGGTCTGGCTCACTGCACTTAGTATGATTTTTTTTTCCAAGTCCTTCTACTTCCTTATGAATGGGGCAGTATCATTCTTTCTGATAGAGGCATTTGTTTCACTTTTGTTTTACTCTTTTATCCAAGCAGGTAAACGATATATAACCCCAGGACTCAGTCTCATGTGCTATAACTCTGTAATAACTCTGTAAAGTTTAGAAAAGATGTCTGTCAAAGGAAACAGTATTTGTTCATTGGGCCATAGAATATGTGCGTAGTAATTGAATTTTCTCACTTAAGCTATGAATCAATTTGTCAGCTTTATTGTTGTTACTAACTCTCCTATATAAACAAACTTTCCAATTTTGTGCTAATTAATTCATCTCAATTTTTATATAAGAAATCTGTATTAAATTTTATTCTGCAGTGCTGTTTGCAATAAATTATCTATAGCAGATTTTGACTCAAACAAAATCTAAAGGGCTTTTTTTCTATAATAAAGGAAGCCCCTTAGGTTTATAATTGGGTTTGTATTTCAAATTAGTCTCATAAATTAAATAAAAATCACAATTTTATTTATAACAATATTTTACCATAAATTCCTCACAGTGTTGTCAAATGTGCCATCTCGCTTGATTTTTCCCAAACATGTTGTAAGCTAAGTGTAATTTCCAATTTTATATCTGTGAAAACTGGAACATAAAGAAGTCAGGAATGCACTGACATTTGTCCAGCTTTTATGTCAGCAATTACCAAGAAGAGTCTTCTCTGTGCAGAATCTCAGACTGAACTCCAGAATCTAGAGATTCCATCTTGAATAAAAACATCAAGACCACCCAGGCCACTACTAACTTCCCCTCCTATCCCCTCTTATGTCTCTCTCTGTGCCTATGGGTCTTTCTCTTCATCTCTTTTACCTGATTCCTGTCCTTTTGATTTCTTTCTATTTGGTATTAGTTTTCCATCTTTCAGTTGTAGCATCACTACCACCAATATTTCCAACTTCCTTTTCCTTTCATGTTACTGTCAAATGTTTGCAATCAAAGAGCCTTCATAGCACACTAGCCATATTCAACTCAGTCATGCAGAATTTCTTATATTCCCTGCAAGAAAAACAACTTCAAGCTCACAAAAGGAGGGCTCAGCACTCCCTCCATTCGTGTTGTTCAAAATGAGAGGGGTGGGTTTTTTTGTTTAGTTGTTTGTTTTTGGTACCAGTCCTGGGGCATGAATTCAGGGCCTCCGCACTGTCTCTGAGCTCTTTTGCTCAATGTTAGTCCACTTAAGCCACAGATCCACATCTAGCTTTTTTTTCCCTTTTCATGGTTAATTGGAAATAAGAATCTCACAGACTTTCCTGCCCAAGCTGGCTTCACACCATGATCCTCAGATGTCAGCCTCTTGAGTAGCTAGGATTACTGGCATGAACCACCAGTGCCTAGCCAAATTATGAGTTAAAAAGGAAAAAATTGAAGAACCAACTCTCTTCTGTTCCTGTTTAGGTACACAATCAGCGAAACTGATCAGTATTAATCATGTAAAATATTAGGGAAAGAAATCTAAGGAGGACAGGTGTTTCAGTGCCTGCTCCTAGCCCTAGCTACTTTGGAGGAAGAGATAAGACTGTGGCTCAAGACCAACCTGGGCAAAAGTTAGGGGGCTTCTATTTAAAAAAAAACAAGATAAGTATGGTAGTACATGCCTATAATTCAAAGTACTCAGGGGGAGGGTGTAGGAGGATTGAAGTTCAGGGTTGAGCAAACAGAATGAGGGATGTGGCTCAAGGGGTACAATGTTCACCTAGCAAGTGTGAGCCCCTAAGTTTAATATCCACTACCATTAATAAAGAAAAAGAAAAATAGGAAAGACTGATGCCTTAGAAAGCAGAGCTGAGTAAAATAAATGTTATTTTACATCTAACTGAAGGATGTTGGTGGGGCAGAAATCTACAATACACTTGCTCCTCTACTCATACTGATTGACAGTATCATGAATATAAGAAATAAGGCAGGTTGAGAAAATCATGGAAGATCTTTCTGTTTACATGAAATTTTAGCCAAACAAAACAAAATGAACTTTTTATATGGATCTCCTAGTGCAGAAATCTTTCTCTGCAGCTACTTTACATGGCATTTTATTATTTGTCTAATGAAATTTCCATTACTTAAAATTAACTTTCATTCTTTTTGCTATTTTTCATTATAGGTACCTCTCATCTTCTCATTAAACTGTCCTAACTAATAGAAGGATTCAATCGCTTGACATTGTAACCTCCAGATTTTATTGAGGCTTCTTTTAGCAGGCATCGATTACATAACCCAGAGCTCCTGATTTGCTCATCTGTTTTCATTTTGCGACAGAAAAACTTTTACATGTCCAGTGACTGCCAACCAGAAACACTGGTAAACAATTATGTGTTAAATCAGTATTTTCCAGATGCAAGTCACCTAATACAACACTATTCAATCAAAACATTTCACAGAACATTCAGCTACTAGTTCCCCACAATCACTTATAACTAAAAGGAAAAAAATTAATATCTCTCTAGCCGCTTAATGTCTCTGTTTTTAACATATAAAATAACCTTAGGTCATCTACAAGGGGAAAAAAGCTGTTCTAAAATATAGTATTTAAAAAGAATGACTAGAGTCAGGCATCAGTGGCTCACACTTGTAATCTTAGCTACTCAGGAGGCTGAGATCTGAGGATCATAGTTCAAACCAGCCCAGGCAGGAAAGCCCATGAGACTCTTATCTCCAATTAACCCCAAAAAACCAGAAGTGGCCCTGTGGCTAAGGTGGTAGAGGACTAGCCTTAAGCTGAAGAGCTCAGGGACCACACCAAGGCCCAGAGTTTAAGCCCTGAGACTGACAAAAAAAAATTTTAAAAAGAGTAACTGGAGACAAATCTAGTCAGCTCCAACTAAAATGCTATAGGAATTACACATAACTAGTATACAACTAAAATATTTACCTTACTGTGTATACTGTTCACTAAATATAAATATGGGTTTAGGGAAAAATCAGCTTCTCCTCTCTCATCTCTTTTCAACAGCACATTTAAACCTTTCATCTTTCACATCATTTTATGCACAAACCAAAATACCTGGAAAGATTTTGCTAATTACAGGAGTATGTTTTAAATCTTGATTTTTAAAAGCCATCTATCTATCTGAGTTGTGAAAAAAACCAAATCACCTCTCTCTTCCCACTTTACATTTAAAGTTACATTTATTAAATTTTTATACTAGCTCCTGACACAGCCTAAGATACCAGAAGGAAATACATATTTGTCCGTCAGCTCATTCTAACCCAAACTTAAGCAAAACAAAATGCTACCAAACATAGGTAGCAAAATACTGCCCCTTTCTCTTTTCCCTTTCCCTTTCCCTCAACTCTGCTTCTATTATCCCCACTACTCATAGGAGCCACTCCAGGTCCACAGCAACCACTTCCAGTCCAGTGGGGCTGTGCCCTGCAGGACAGGAGCATCCTGACGAAGAGATCAGCAGGAGCAAGGCTCAGGTCATGGCTGTGACTAAAGGCAATGGAGCAAGGCTCCAATTTAAACACTTTGAAAAATGAGTAAAAAGCTGAAGGACATAAATAATACTTAGTCCTGTCAAGAATTCTCTCTAATGATATAAAGGTGATTGTTATGCCAAGTCACTAGAAGACCACCAAGAAGGCCACCGATACTCAGACATTCTGAAATGCAAAAGCAAGGCTTTATTCAGGCGAGCTGCAACTCAGGCCTCGTCCTACTCACCCACACAGCGGAGGTTAGGAGGATGCCCCGAGCTGCGATTGATTGCACAGGGCTTATAAAGGCAAAAAACAAAGTTACAGCCATCAGGTGTTCAAGCAAGCAAGATTAGGACATGGGTACAGATCTGATTGGCTCAGGGCTCTAGGCATTCTAGAGGCGGTTAGAGTTCTTGACCAGCTGGGCCATAATAAGCTTGTCCTGGGTTTGCTCACAGAGCCTGCTTATCTCAGGTTCTCGTGGTAAAGTGGGGCCTGACTTCAAAATGGCTTTAGTCTGGCTCTTCAGTGGTATACTAATCAATTTTGTTCCTGTAGGAGAGTTAAGAGACTAAGACTTCTAAAACAAATATAGTTATAATAAATTGTTAAAGAATCCAAACTACAAAAACAAACATAAGTTATGAAATTAAGTTTTGACTTCAAGACCTGAATCATAAAAGGTGGAGAGGAGGAGGTGAAAAGGAAGTGAGAGTGTAATTTTTTTTTTTTTTTTTTTGGCCATTCCTGGGCCTTGGACTCAGGGCCTGAGCACCTTCCCTGGCTTCTTCCCGCTCAAGGCCAGCACTCTGCCACCTGAGCCACAGCGCCCCCTCTGGCCATTTTCCATATATGTGGTGCTGGGGCATCGAACCAAGAGCTTCATGTGTAGGAGGCAAGCACTCTTGCCACTAGGCCATACTCCCAGCCCGAGAGTGTAATTTTAATGTGATGAGAGAAGTTGCTACCAGGTTAAAGTAGCTTGTTATTATGATAATACCCTTTAAGTCAGAGTCATACTAATCAAAACAAAAACATATAGAAGTTGCAGAAAATATAAAAAGACAGAATTCAATGTATATTACCATAGATAGAAATAAAAAAAAAGTAGAGGGGGCTGGGAATGCCTCCTATACTATACTCCTATACTATACTATACTCCTATACTATAAGCCCTGGGTTCGATTCCTCAGAACCACTTATATAGAAAAGGTCAGAAGTGGCACTGTGGCTCAAGTGGCAGAGTGTTAGCCTACAGCAAAAAAAAAAAAAAAAGAATCCAGGGACAGTGCAAGAAAAAAAAAGAAGAAAGAAAAAAGTAGACGATAGTAAGAGAGGACTACAGATGCAAAGGACCCACAAAACAATTTTCAAATACAAAATGACAAAATACAAAGTCCACACCTATCCAGATACCTTGAATATCAATATATGAATTTCTCAAGTAAAATGGTATAAAATGGCTAATTTTTTTTTAAAAACGTGATCTATGTATGTGGCGCCTACAAGCCACTCATTTTGCTAATAAGAACACCTGAAATTAAAAGTAAAGGATGGACAATGGTATTGCACTCAAATGAAAAATGAAAGAGGGCAGAGGCAGCTAAACTCTTGTCAGAAAAATTAGCTTTCCAGTTAAAAATAACCTGTAAAAAGTGACTAAGTCATTTCATAATGATAATGATAAAGGGGTCAATTCACCAAAAAGGTGTAAAAATTATAAATCACTATGCACTCGACATCCAAAAATCTAAATGCCTCAAGAAATTATTAAGTTTTAGGCAGAGAGAAGACTGCACTACTGAAATAGTAGTGGACCTCAATATCATACTTTCAATAATGGACTGATCATCTAGACAGAAAATCAATAAAGAAAGATTGCACTTGAATTACACTTTAGATCAAATACACCTAACAGGCACATAAAGAGCACAATAATCTATCTAATCACAGAAATTCACACATTCTTCCCAAGTGCTCACAAAGACCTTCCATGATATATCATATGTTCAACCACAAAACAAATCTTAACAAATTTTAGAGGATTGAAATGATACCATATATTTCTTTTGGATCATAATGAAATGATACTAGAGATCACTTACAGAGAAATCTTTGTAAAACATATACAAACACGCTAAAAAATAAACATAATATGCCTTAAATATAATAGATTACCAAAGAAATCAAAAGGGAAGTTTTGAAAATACATCTAAATAAAAATGGAAATATAATATACCAAAATTTATGACAGAGTACTTTATGGCAATCAATGCATATTTCAAATACTTGTTGAGTTGATTGTATTTAATTATATTTTTAAAAATCTCTGATCGTCTTATAAAAATATATATATATACTATATGACTTTTTACACAGTAGGTACTCAAAAATATTAACTGAATAAGGTCTAAATATCAGAACTAAAATAAACAACTAAATGCCTATTTCAATGTAGATTTTTTATTTAAATTTTATTGTAAAAGTGATGTACAGAGGGGTTACAGTTACTTTACTTATTTTAGGTAATGAGTGCATTTCACTGATACCGGCTCCCTCATTTTCTCCCACTTTTTCCTTACCCAGTCCCCCTCCTCTAAGTTATAAAGTTCTTTTCCAACATGGAGTCTAGTGAGTGTAGTCCTTTGTCCCATTGTTTCTATGGTTCAAATTGACTTCTTAAACTAATGAATTAAAAATTAATGAAACATAAGAGAGATTTTTTTCTTTGGAAAATAAAATGGACCAATCAAAAATAGTAGAAAAGTCAGATGGGTTACAGATAAACAGTGAGACAATTGATGTCACCAAAATAAAAAGAATCATAAAAACAAAGACGATGACGATGAACCTAAGACCTCAGCACAGTATTAGCAAACTGAATTCAGGAACACATTAAAAGAAACATTCAGCACAATCGAGTAGAATTTACCTTTGGAATTCAAGAATATATACAAATCAACAAATGTGATATGCTATGTTAACAAAACAAAGGATAAAATTATATGAGCAATTTAATACATGAAGGAAAACCATCCAACAAAATTCAGTACCCTTCATGATAAAAATGTTCATCAGATTTGGTACAGAGGGGACATATCTCAACACAATAAAAGCCAAATGTGACAAACCCACAGCAAACATAGTTCTCCTGATGAAACAGTGAGTAAAAGCATTTCCTCTAAGTTCAGCAACAGTGCAAGATCTAAATATTTTCAACATATTTTGGAAGTCTTTGTCAGGGCAATTAAGCAAAAGAAATATATAAAAGACTTCCAACTAGGAAAGAAAGGAGTAATATGGTTGCTGATTGCTATTTATATGACTTTATATATGAGATATCCCGGGTCAGGTAACAGTGGCTCATGACTGTAATTCTAGCTACTCAGGAGAGAGATCTAGAGAATCTCAGTTTGAAACTAGACCAGGCAGAAAAGTCTATGAGACTCCATCTCAAATATAATAAGGCAATGAAAACAAAAATAGGCAAATAGAATTACAATAAATTAAAAATACTTCTACACAGCAAAAATATTTTAAGAATTAAGAAACAATCCACAGAATAGGAAAACATTTCTGATAACAGGCTATGTAAGGAACACAATTTAATAACAAGAAAAAAATCTGGGGCTGGGGATATGGCCTAGTGGCAAGAGCACTTGCCTTGTATACTTGAAGCCCTGGGTTCTATTTCCCAGCACCACATATACAGAAAATGGCCAGAAGTGGCGCTGTGACTCAAGTGGCAGAGTGCTAGCCTTGAGCAAAAAGAAACCAGGGACAGTGCTCAGGCCCTGAGTCCAAGGCCCAGGACTGGCAAAAAAAAAAAGAAAAAAATCTGATTAAAATAGACCTAAGAACTGAATAAACATTTCTCAAAAGAAAACAGATATAGGCAATAGGTATACAGAATAAATGCTCAGCATAAATAATCACTAAAGAGCTGCAGATTACAAAAAGATATCATCTCATACCCATATAAAAAGCCACTATCAAAAAGATAAGCCCAGCCCTGGTGGCTCATGCCTGTAATCCTAGCTACTCAGGAGGCTGAGATCTAAGGATCAAGGTTCAAAGCCTTATCTCCAATAAACTACTCAAAAAAGCTGTAAGTGGCACTTGTGGCTCAAGTGGTATAGCACTAGCCCAGAGCACAAAAAGGCTCGGGGACAGAGCCCAGGCCCTGAGTTCAAGCCCCAGGAGTAGCATAAAACAAAGCAAAAAAGATAAGACACATTGGAGATAATTCTTATACATTGCTGACAAGAAGATATATCAGTAGAGTCACTATGGAACAGTATGGTGGTTTCTGGAAAAACTATAAAATGAAGCACTATATATGACCTAGTAATTAAACATATGTTCATAAAACTGAAGTCAACATGGCAAAGAGACTTCTACACCATCATGTCAGTGAAGCTCTATTCCCAATAACCAAGAAATGGAATCTACATAAGTGTCTATAAATGCACATGTGTCTAAAGAAAATATGGCCTACATCCACAAAGGGATAGAATTTGCCATCAAAGTAAAGGGAGAGTATTATAACTCACAACAACATAGAAGAATCTAAATCTGACTAGCCAGGCACCTAAAGAAACATTACCACATGATCTCACTCACATGTGAAATCTAAAAGTTGAACTGTAGAAGTAAAATTAGAATGATGGCTTCCAGTGCTAGAGGATGGGAAGTGCGGGACAGGGAGTGACTGATCAAAGGGCAGAGCATTTCAAGTAGAGAGGAGGTACAGGTTTTATGATTTATGGCACAGCAGGATATTCTAGTCAAGTACAATGTATATCATATCTCCAAATGAGTAAAAGTAAATTTCAAACATCTCCACATAAAAATGGTAGCTAAGCAAAGTAATGGCATTTTAGTTAGCTTGATTTAGTCATTTGGTGTAGCATATGTATGCCAAAACATTGCATTCAATTCTGTAGATGTATACAACTACAATCTGTCAAACCAACACTGTATTAATAAGGTATGTTTTCTAAAACAGATTGTGTTCTTTGCTGGTTTCTGTGATGATCACTGACACTTATTGGGTAAAATCTGATGCTATGGTCTAGCTCCTTGTTTACAAGCCCACCATTATATCTCCCAGGTCCTCCCCTCAAACATCGCTTTCCAGTGAGTGATTCAAACCATATGATGATTCTGTGAGAAACATGGCACCCTCCAGACCTCTCCTTTCTTTATATGCTGTTTTTTCTGCCTCCTTGTAAGTGGTGAGATCACAGATGTGCACCACCACCTCCAGGCAAATTCTCTTATTTTTGTATACCCAGAGCCCTGCACAGTGTCTAGCAAATATTAAAACTTGGCAGGGCTGGGGATATAGCCTAGTGGCAAGAGTGCCTGCCTCGGATACACGAGGCCCTAGGTTCGATTCCCCAGCACCACATATACAGAAAACGGCTAGAAGCGGAGCTGTGGCTCAAGTGGCAGAGTGCTAGCCTTGAGCGGGAAGAAGCCAGGGAAAGTGCTCAGGCCCTGAGTCCAAGGCCCAAGACTGGCCAAAAAAAAAAAAAAAAAAAAAAAAAAACTTGGCAAAACTAATGAATAAAATGTTAGTTCAACAAGAGCCAGTGGCTCATGCCTGTAACTCTAGCTATTCAGAAGGCTGAGATCTGAGGATCAGGGTCCAAAGCCAACTCAGGCAGAAAAGTCTTCATGAGACTTGTATCTCCAATTAAACACCAGAAAACTGGAAGGAGCACAGTGGCTCAAAATGCTAGAGTACTAGCCTCGTGCAAAAGAACTCAGGAATAGCACCCAAACCCTGAGTTCAAGCTCCACCATAACTGACACAAAAAAGTTAGTGCTAAAGAAATTTTTTTTAAATCATTGTCATTAACATGTCATCTACTTTATCCTATTATCCTTAAATTCCCTTCATTCCGTCTTTTTTTACAAAATGAAAGGATCTATTTTCTATAAATATTCCTGTCAATGTTTGTAATTTTAATAAGAGTATAGTAAATCAATCTGTTTCAGAAATAAGAGGGCTAAGGCGTGGTGAGGCTAGGTAGGGGCTGCGACCCAGAGTATATATATTTTAACAGTATACTAATGCTAATCCAGGTACTAGAAAGTTTGTGGAACAGAAATTAGATTACACAGGCAAGCAGGAGTGCAATCTAGACAAGATGCCAGACACAGAGCTATGTTTCCAGGTCTGGCTCTTAAGAGATCCATTCAGAATGATAAATGGCCAGCAGACAGCATCCAGCATTAGTAAATCAGGAATGGAAGAGGCATGGGGACATTTGCCTGTAACAGACTTACTAAAATGTTAGCATGGTCCAGGCAGGAACCTGTCAGGGAGGTGCCTCAGATATTTTGCATAACTGTTGTATACTGCTTCTGTTTTTTTTTTTTTAATTGAAGATTCTGACTCATAGCCAGATATTGCTGGATAGGATCTTGGCTGTGACCTATCATAGTTGCACCACCAAATGTTCCAAAGAGAACAAAGGCACAATTTATTGTGCAGTCCCTTTTTTTTCCTGTTAAAGACATGTTTGCTTTTCTTCCAAGTAGACAGGTTCATCCTTGGATCTTAGTTCCCTGCTCAAAATAAAACATAGAAAAGGGGAGAGAATCTTTAGCTTGGCTGAAATACAATTTATCTTAAAATACTTATGTTTGTTTAAAAAACTATTTTCAAAAAAATTAACTCAAAGGATAAAAGTGGGAAAATTATGTTGGGTAAATTTGTATAGTTCAAAAGACTGTGCCACTTCTTAAATAATAGTCCACAGTAGCATCTATATAACATTTCAACCAAAAAGTATTCTGACAGAAGAAAACAAATCCTGTAAGACAGTTTGTGCATTTATGTATAAAATACTATATGATATATTGTATATATTTTGCATATAGACTAACTATATAGGCTATATTATATATACTGCATATAAAACACATATATGTTATATATCACAACTTACAAATATTATCTTCTTCATATACTTTAATTGAAAAGTTAAGTTTATGAACATAACTTTGTCATAATTCTGAAAATCACAAGAAGGAATTAAAAATGTACTAACTTTTAATGAATACCAACTGATACCTTAATGCCATTTTTCTTTCCAAACAAACAATTGCCATCCAAAACTTCTACATGTTGCCAAGTAAATGAGCATTCTCATTTCCCAGCAACATTTGTTTAAAAAAAATAAACTTAAAAATTGAAGTTTAAAGATGTTTTATAAACTCCAGACAGCTTATCTAATATATAAAAGGGCTCATAATTTATACAGGTAAATTGTATGTGGGTATTAAATTTCAAATTATTTTTAATGACAATCAAAAATGAAAACCTTGCTAAACATAGTCCTTGACTTAAAAATCAATTACTATGCAATGGTTAAATACTTCATAGTGTCTTGACTCCATGCCCTGAGATGGTTTGTAATCTCTTAGTTATGAAAGCAAAGTAAAAGGCTGCTCTGAGAATTAATTAGGATTTCAAAATTGAAATGGTTATTAGCTCAGAGAGATCCACAACTAAATTTGTCCTTTTCATAGGTCTCTTTTCATCTGCCTAATATATTGTCTTGTTATTTGCCTTTTTTAACCGTAAAATGAAGCCCAGTGCACAAGTAAAAATTGAATTCATTTCAGCACATAAAAGTTGTTTTCACAAGGGCTCAAAATCAAAGCCACCTGTCCCATCTCAGTCTCATTTAGAATGATTTTAGTTGATCAGAAAAGTGATAATAGTTAATAGGCAATCTTCAGTGAAATAAAGATGGATGTATCTAGAAGGCAACAGTGTTCAAAGACCTAATTAACTCAGATGTCAGAACACCATTACATGCTTTTATAATGTTGAGATAATTAAGATCATTCACTAAATTTTGCCCAGTGAGTTTTAAATCAGATTGAACCCAATGCTCTGTGAGAAAAAAAAAGCAAAAAAACTCAAGAAGTAGAAGCCCTCCTGCCTTTATCACAATAGTGTGTTCCTTGCTGGCCCTAATGATGCACACTGGGACTACAGAGCTCCACTTCCACATAGAACAGATAAGACTGCACACGAGAACATGGGCATCTGAGACCGGAAAATGGGGAAACCTACTCTATCCACCACTGTGCTAGACTATCACATGACTCTCATTTCAACATATTTGGTCACAGGTTTAGAATGTAAAGGCTAGTTGCTGAAGAAATCTGCCTGATCCACTATCAAAGCTGGGATATGTACCATAATCTGCTCATCAGCAAAACTGGACACATAGTGGACAAAAATGTGAGCATTAGGGGCTGGGGATATGGCCTAGTGGCAAGAGTGCCTGCCTCTGATACACGAGGCCCTAGGTTCAATTCCCCAGCACCACATATACAGAAAACGGCCAGAAGCGGCGCTGTGGCTCAAGTGGCAGAGTGCTAGCCTTGAGTGGGAAGAAGCCAGGGACAGTGCTCAGGCCCTGAGTCCAAGGCCCAGGACTGGCCAAAAAAAAAAAAAAAAAAAAAAATGTGAGCATTACCATCCACATTTGATATCTGCCTGCCTAAATAAATAATGAAAATGAAAAGAGGCCAGAGGATAGTATAACTACTACAAGTTACTCAAGAATGTATGTATGTATGTATGTATGCATGTATGTTTGTATGCATGTATGTATGTATACACATATGGTCTCTTATTTATTCAAAATGTACAACATGCCACTATAAGAAGCATTGCTGATATTAGAAATGATAAAATAGGGGCTGGGGATATGGCCTAGTTGTAGAGTGCTTGCCTCGCATACATGAAGCCCAAGGTTTGATTCCTCAGCACCACACATATAGAAAAAGCCAGAACTGGTGCTGTGGCTCAAGACGAAGAGTGCTAGCCTTGAGCAAAAAGAAGCCAAGGACAGTACTCAGAACCTGGGTTCAAACCCAGGATTGGAAAAGTAAAAGAAAAGAAATGATAAAATAATGGCATTCCCAAGGAAATGGACAGGACTAGAACAAATCATGTTGAGCAAGACAAGCCAAGAACAAAGAGACAAATGGTGCATGGTCTCCCTGATATGCAAGTGTTAGAGTCAAATTGCAAAGAGACATAACAAAGCAAACAGGACCCAAGATACCAATACACAGTGAGACCAAAAAAGGATAGTCTTGGGAGAAATGCACCAAAAAGTAAGACCCAAGCTCCACTTCATATGTACCTAAAATAATATACAGACTTCAAAGAACTCCAAAGATAAGGAAACAAATGACCTCTTCTTAATTAGCCTTATGGTATTTAGAGGGCCCTATATTCTTTACCTCACATATGGTCTATACACATGCACATCTGAGGGAACCTGAGAGGAGGGCACAGAATGTGTGGAAAGCAGGTGAAAAAACATTCAGTAGAGAGGGCCCAACAGCTGCAATGGACATTGATGAAAGCAAACTAAGCAACTCAAGGGTAGCCAGGGAAGGAAAGAAATGAGAGAAAAGGAGGGAACAGATTATACTATGCAAAAGAAAAGAAATATACATATCACCCAATCCAGAAGGGATTATTTTATTGTTAATAATCATAGAGTTCATAAGCACTGTAGACTACAATGATGATGTCCATCACTCGGAAGGTTAAAAAAAGATGAAAGGGGAGGGGGTTTGGAGTAGGAAAGGTGGGAAAAAATGATGAAGGGGATAACAAGTATGACAAGAAACGTACTCACTACCTTAAATATGTAACTGTAACCCCTCTGCACATCATCTTGACAATTTAAAAAAAAAAAAAGAAGCATTGCTGAAATCCCAGTGTTATCTCCCATCAACCCCTACCCACATGGGCCAGCCCATCCTCCAAGATGCATTTTCATCAGCTATAAATAAAAACAGTCATTAGAGCTGACAGGAAGTTGTAACAGCAAAGTGTCAATCACTCCCTGTCATAATATGAAGTTTAATTTTTCAAAGTAGCTGAGCATAAGGGTAAAAAGGCTTTTCAACGTGTCTCTCTTTGTCTTTCAAATTCAGAAGACTCTTAAAAGAGACCAGGTTGAACTTAGCTCTGAATATTAAGCACCCATCATAAAATCTTTCTCACTGAACCAAATAAAATGGGTCTGGCAGTGAGTAAGAAGGCTCTGCCAAGAGCTTTGTGTGGACATATTTTTCAAGGAACAAAGGAAAGAAAAACAATTCAAAGTTCAGGAGACACCATCATGATGGTCAGTTGTCCCTGATCCCCAGGCCTCCTGCCATTAAGTCCAGCAGTATACACAGGCTGACCTCTTGAAGTGGGTGAGTGTACATGGCAACAAACTATAAGTTCAAGACACACCCCACATCTCAAAGACAGTTAAAAAAAAGCTAAATAATCTCATTTTTACTTGATTATATGCTGAAATTGTATTTTGGTCATTTGAGCTTAATAATGTCAAAATGAACTCCACTAATAAAAATTGTTTGTCCGAATTGATCATATATCTGAGAATATTAAAGCAGTCTACAAGAGATATTTGTACACCCATGCAGCATTATTCACCAAAGTAAAAAAAGTGAAAAACACCCACTGCTCAACAAACAGTGAATGGGTACAAAATATGATAATTCATACAGTAGAATATTAGTCATAAAAACAATTGTAGTACTATTGATGTATGATGCAACATAGTTGAACCATAAGAACACTAGGCTAAGAGCAAGAAAGCACGCACAAAGCCCACATATTCTGATTTCTTTCATTTAAAATCAGATCGAGATATTCATAGAGATAAGAAAGCAAATGATTGCTTAGTTCTGAAGGTATGAGAACAGGGAAGAAGAAGGTGAGAGCTAAAGGATATGAGGTTAATTTTTTGTATGTGTGCCAAAACTGGAGCATAAACTCAGGGCCCTATGCTCTCTTTTGGCTTTTTTTCCACTTAAGGCTGATGCTCTACCATTTGAACCACATCTTCCACTTTCAGCTTTTAGCTGCTTAATGGGACATACAAGTCTCCCAGATTTATCTGCCCAATCTACCTTCTAACCTTCATATCACAGATTTCAACCTCCTGTGTAACTAGGAGTAGTAGCATAAAACACCAGCACCCAGAATGATGTTACTTTTTGAGATTCTAAAAATATTCTAAAACCACCTAGTGGTTGTTGCACATAAACTGCAGGTACAATGTGAAATGCACACTTTAAATGGATGAGTTATATAGTGGCTATGTGAAGTATATCTCAACAAAACTGTTTTTTTGAAAGGGAGAAAACTGTCAAAATGGGAAAACAGACTGAAATGAGAGAGGAGAGAACAGGAAGTGGGGCTGGCACAACACAAACTGTAGAAAAGCAGATTGTTGTGTTCTCTTCTGTAGGGTGCTAACTTCCCATTACCTACTAAGAGCCTCCTTTGTCCTTTATCCTTTAAGATCCTGTCCAGATTTTGTTGGTCCCAGTGCTGCAGGAGCTCAGTCCTCACAGGGAAAAGCTACTGGTTTTCTGTATCACAGCATGGCTGAAGACTCTGAGTGTGCATTGGCCTCAATATGCAAACTTACTAAAACTCTTGTTCTTCTAAGAAAAGAAAATGTGCATCTGGGAATCAAGAAAAGAAAAAAGCCCAGTCATAATTTCTTAAATTATTAATAAAGCTAAATAACTAAATACTGTTGCTAAGAGTCACAGAAGTAGACATAAATAACTTAACTTCTCAAAATAATGAAACAAGTGAACATATTTATAGAAAGGGAAATTGTGGAATATAGGGTTATTTTTCCCTCTCTTACTGAATTTCACAGCATATGTTATGTTGGAAACCAAGGAAGATGTTTCTTCCCTAACAACAAGTTAAATAAAAAAAGCCAGAAACCTGATGAAATGTGATGAATGCCATTGCAATGAAGTACTGAGACCACTTACAACACTACTTTGCACTGCATCCTCAAGTCTGCAGGTCTCACAATCGTGCCAAGCCTCTGCAGGGAAATGGGGCTTTTGACCCCTGGTTCCTTTAACTGGCAGAATGATGGAAAGACTGCCCTCCTCAGTCTGCAGGAACTGAAGCGAAATCAAGCCCCTGGCACAGAAAGGAGAGCCATGTGGTTGTGGGACACATTAGTTCCTGTGCTTGTAACAGGAGGAAATTAGGAATTAGAAAAAAGATAAAAAGGCATTTTATTCTCCAAAACAGAAGTCAAAGATGGTTGTAATATAAACAGTACCTACCACATGACTCCAAAAAAATATATATTATTTAGATGATCATATGCACTTAGCTATTGAACCTTTGTCATCCACTCCTTTTCCTATCCTCCTTTGGCCTCAACATGTGAAGTCTAGATATCTATATAATTTATCATATCCCAGTGTGTGTTTATTTGTGGATTTATTGGCACATTCTAACTACCACAAATGAGGGAAACCATGCAACCTATGTTTCTTTGGAATTGGCTTACTTCTCTTAATATAATTTTTTCCAAGTCTTTCCATTTCCTTACAAATGGTACGAATGGTGCATTTGATCAAATAAAATAATATTTTATGAAATGAACTCTAAGAAAAAGAAGCTAGGTATTTTTTGTTGCTGTTCTCTCTTTTCCTTTTTTCTTGTGTGTTCATTTGTTTGTATTTGAGAGGATGAAGGGGCACAGAAAATGTGGAACAAAGGGTGAACAAATACAAAAGTGGTATTCATGAGATCCTATGTGGCAAATGAACTGTACATCTGTGGGTGGGGAAGGGAGGGAAAAGTTGAAGAAAGCAAAGAAAGGGGAGACATGATTCAAAATGAATTGTTCTCATTACCTGACTCATGCAACTGTAACCCATCTAAATATCACCTCTACAATAACAATTTTTAAAAATTACAAGCATTTAAGACATGATATTTCTACAGTGGTTTTTATTTTAGGTATCAATTAGAATTTTTCTAACATACTCTCAAAGTTTTTCTTTTCTCCATCACTCAGTTGCTCCATATGTACGGAAACAGAACTTTGTGACTACTGGAAATCAGCTGCTTGTATTTAAAGGATGATGTGAAAGAGAGAAAAAGGTTGTCTTGTTTGGGTTCTAAATACTACATCATTTTGCCTTTTTTGTGGGTCCATTGTTACGTTTTGTTGACTATTCTTTCAAGTAGTAAAGAAATCACATTTTAAAAATGATAAATTACATCACCTTTTTCATATTTTTTGAGATCTTTCTTCATATTGTCCAGCAATGCTTATGGGCCCTAAATGGTGACTTCTGTCATCCTATGAGGTGACATAAAGTTGGCATGCAAAGGGAAAATGATGTAGTATTTAGAACTCAAACAAGACAGACTTCTCTCTTTCACATCACCTTTTAAATACGAGCAGGTGATTTACAGTAGTCACACAGCTGTTTCCTTACATATCAAGCAACTGAGTGTTGGAGAAAAGAAAAATTTTGAAAGTATGATAGAAAAATTCTAATTGATACTTAAAATAAGCCCAACTCAAACCATTCTTTTTTTAATTAAAGAGGTTTAATATTTTATTTATTTTCTTACTTTCTGCAAACCTGTTGCTTCATTGTATAAAAATAGCACCAGCAAATGCAGTGCATTATAAAATGGATCTAGAATTCTTCATCTGAGGTTGTCCAACAAGCACTTTCCTCCACTCCCAGTTATTTCAAATGGCAAGGTCATTGGGTCATTCCAAATCCAGAGGTGGCCTTAAAGTTACAACAGGATGTATGATAACAGTATTATCCTTGAGATACATAATTATAGATTTTACCCTGGGCAACATATTCTGAATACCAAATCCTAGAGTTTAGTCTAAAACTCATTATTGTAAAAAACAAAAAATATGATGTTTGTCTGCAATCATTGGAAAGTGAAGGGTATTTCTCTCACAGCAGTGTTGAGTGGTTCCTTTTCCTACCAGGAAGTGTTGAATTTCTGCAAAATGTTAAAATTTTCATCCACCACTAATTTAGACAACTATGCTGCAGTAAGTTACTTCACTCTAATTTATTCAGGGTTCCATTTTCACTCCTCAATAGATTTTATGTATTTCTCATATGCTTCTTCACTTATTAGTACAGCTAGTTCTGAAGGATTTCTCAGTGTCATCTTTATCAGCCAACCATATTCATAACAAGATTTATTGACAAGTCCTGAATTTTCTGCAAGCACTTCATTAACTGCAGTTACTTCTCCTGACACAGGAGAGTAGAATTCACTGGCAGCTTTCAGACTTTCCAAAGCACCAAACTCATCTTGCTTTTTCAATTTTGTCCCAACTTCAGGCAGACTACAGTAAACAACATCTCCCAGAGCTTCCTGTGCAAAATTGCTGATTCCGACAGTTCCAACTCCATTTTCTGTCATTATCCATTCATGTTTCTCTGTGAATTTATGCACCGAGAGCAGAGCGGGCCCCGTACACAGCGTCCGGCCGGCATCTGTCCTGGGCCTTCAGGGTTGCGGCCCGCAGGGCGCGGCGGCGGGCACCAGGGCCATGCGCAGGCCGCAGACCCCAGGCTCCAGGCCACTCGCAGTGCCATGATGGACCGCAGGGGTTTCAAGGGTCGCCATGCGGACCCTCCACCACCGGGCCGGCCGAGGGTGGGTCTAAACCATTCTTAATATATGCCTGTGCAGTGAGGTTAAAGGAGGATACTCTTAGGAGAGGGACACAAAAGTGTTCTAGGTACATCTGATCATATAAAATAATGTATATCGAAATGAACTCCAGGGAATGGAAACAAGAAGTTGTTTTTTTTCCTTGTGGCTGTTCCCCCCCCCCCTTTTGTCTTTTTTGTTCATTTTTCTGCGTTTAACAGGGTAAGGAAGAGCACAAAAATGGAGGGACAAAGGGTGAACAAATGCAGCAGTGGTACTTACTAGACACTATGTTGAAAGTGAACTATACAACTTGTGGGTAGGAACAGGAGGGAAAAACTGGAAGAAAGCAAGGGAAGGGGTAATAATGCACTATTTCCCTGTACATCGCCTTTATAACAATTAAAGACGTTAAAACAAATAAAATCTAAAAGAAAAGAAGATATGTACTCTTTATCTGACTACTGTAACTCCTCTGTACATCACCTTTATAATAACAAAAAAATTAAATATGCCTGTGCAACTCAAAGAGCACTAAATTACTTTGCTCAGTAGATTTATTTAAATTTCTATCCCTAGAGAAGACAGTTGCAGTCTCAAGAAAAATTCCTCCATGGAAGTCTGTGCTTCTTTGGATTTTACCATATTCTGCCAAAGACAAGAAACAATACTTCCTGCTTTTAACCTGGGGCCATTTATCTTTGTCCTCCCCTATAGTTCTTCACGCTGCTGGGACTATCATAGGTGTTCAATAGCCATTTCATAGCCCAATCAATCAATCATTTTATTCTCCAATGTCAAGCTAACCTGGTTGCTAACACACCAGAGGCACTAAATCAATATGTTTGTTGAATTAACAAATTACAGAGACAGCATCCACCTAAATCTTTGAGGGTTGAGAGGCAGTAAAATCAAAAGAACATTGACTTTGGAGAAAGACTGGAGTGGAATCTCTGTCCTATTCCTCTGTATCTATTTTAATTTAGAGAACTTTAGCATTTTGCCTGACTCCAGATGCATATTTTATCTTTTATAAAAGGGAAGAAGCTTGCACAATGCTATGATGATTTAAAAGACTATGTATGGATGCCAAGTAGAGTGTATAGCCCAGAGTTCTGAATAGAAAGAAAAATATAATAATGGTTTCAGAGCCAGGATTCGTGGCATCCACCTGTAATCCTAGCAATCCAAGAAGTGGAGATTGGAGATTCAAGGCCAGTCAGAGCAAAAGTATAAGACTCTACCTCAAAAAAAAAAAAAAAAAAAAAAAAAGTAAGGACTTCCGGGAAGACGGCAGAGGAGCAGCAGAGCCCTAGCTGGGCTCCCTCTGACAATGCAGTTTTACCACACCAGAGAAACTTTTACTCCTAGAAAGACAGCCCAAGTAAGTTATAACAGTACAGGGATTCTGGCCAGGAAGGAAAAATCAACTTTGCTGGCCAGAAAACACAGATTTGAGCTCTGGGCAGAGTCCCGCCACCAGTGCCAGTGCCAGCACAGTGCCCTGTACTCCAAACACCTAAAGCACACAGAGGCAACAAGGGAGAAATCCTCCAGATGGTGACAGGCAGAGGCGGATGGCAGGCTGAGCACGGACAGGCTGAAATGGCAGAGAAAGCATGAGTACCCCACAAAAGACATTCTCACTTGCAGAGGGAGTGACATTCTCACCCTGGGAGGTAGCCCTTCCCCCACCACTAGAGAAAAGTGCTATCTTTGACACTGGCATAGGGTCAGACCAGATTGGACCTAAAGCAGGCCTGGAGAAAGCCAGGACGAAGGGGCCAACTTTGAAAAGGGCAAGGGGGACTGACCAGTGAGATGCAGCTCTGCCCAGGAGAATGACCCCTGGCCAGGCGGGAGGCTCGTCCCTGGCCGAGGCTCACACACCCAGGTCAACTCAGCCAGAGGTGTCCCGCCCTGCCCACTCTAATTCCTAAATTAAAATTGAAAGTGGAGAGCAGCTACTGGAGGCACAGAACAACCAGACAGGAAAACAAACAGTTCCCAAGAAAGATAAAGGGTCCCTTCAGAGAGGAAGCCCAATTCCCAGCCCAAAATGGAGCTGAATTCCATAGCCAGCTCCGCCCAGGAGGCTGCCAGGCACAGGTGGGTGGAAACTCCCCCAGGCAAGCAACTCTCAGCCAGGTAAACTAGGCCAGAGGAACCCCGCCCTGCTGAGTCCACAGCCTATTCAAATCCAGGCATTAAAGACAGCAGCCCCACAGCAGACAAGAGGAGCCACGGTTCCCAAGACTGTTCACATGCCCCATCTACAAAGGACATCCAAGGCCTACCTTCAAGCTGTGTGAACCACAGAGCCCCAGGATTTCACTAACAGGGGAGGAGGGTCAAAGCAGATCCACCCCCAGCAAACTGAAAGCAAGTCAAACCAGCCAAGCAGCAAAATAGATTGCAGAGCATCGCAAGGAAACATGAGACTGTAGAAAGCCCACCCAAACAAGGAAGACTGCATTTTTTAAACATTCTTTAAACTTCTTTTTTTATTATTTTTTTCATTTCTGAGACGTCGTTGGTTTTTTGTTTTCCTTATATGTTTGTTTTATCATGTTTTTGGGGGGTTGTTTTTGTTTGTTTGTTTTTTTAATAATTTTTCTCTGTTTTGTGCATGTGTCTTACAGTATTTTTTCTTTGTTTCTCTCGTCACATTCTCTTTCTTTAAAATTACCTTCCTATGAATAACACCTTCACTCTTTTCTGCTAAGTCTCCATTCTCTATCAGTTTAACCTGTTCTTTCTGCTGAGTCTACGGTTCTCCACATTTCCATGCCACTGAAACTAAACTAAACTCATCACACACACACACACACACACACACACACACACACACACAAACATACATTTTACTCTATTCTCTTCACTACCTCTAACCTACCCTCCTGATTTACTTCCAGAATCTCCAGATTCCATTTATCTCTGTTTATTGAATAGAGGGTATCCCTGCTCAATCAGAGTGAATCAAAGGGGTTCATAGAGAAAGTCAGTCCAAAAAGAACTTAATATAAGAACAAAAATTGCTAATAGGGTTGTAACAGTAAATAAGTAACTACTGAATACAGGGTTCAGGGTTGGTTGTTATATCAAAATTGTATTCTTTAGGAACACCAAATCTATTTTATATACAGGTATACAAGGTATCCGTGTATAATTGTGAACTTCTAAGATTTACACAACAGTGCTCGGTAAGGTCTGCTTTGGGTCTTAAATGGTGCTCACAGGTGCTTGTAGATTGGCATTCCCAATCCAAATGGGCAGAAGAAACACAAGAAAGATGGCAAACAATGGAGTCTTATCTCCCACTCTAAACAAGCAGGAAGCAGAGCAGTCAAAGACATAGAAGACGGGGCTGGGGATATGGCCTAGTGGCAAGAGTGCTTGTCTCGTGTACATGAAGCCCTGGGTTCAATTCCCCAGTACCACATATATAGAAAACGGCCAGAAGTGGCGCTGTGGCTCAAGTGGCAGAGTGCTAGCCTTAAGCAAAAGGAAGCCAGTGACAGTGCTCAGGCCCTGAGTCCAAGGCCCAGGACTGGCAAAAATAAAAATATAAATAAATAGATAAATAAATAAAACCATTAAAAAAAAAGACATAGAAGACAACCCTAAAAGTGCTCAACAAAGTCTACTGATAAACATAATAAATGAAAAGTTTGAATCAATACAGCAATCCTTCCATAAAATAATAGACGATTTCATGGTCTCAACAAATAGAAAGAAAAATGAACTTCAAGAGTCAAATGAAAAGATAGCTACACAGCCAAAAGATTTGAGAGACAGCACCCAAAACCAAATTAATGAAGGTAATGAAGTGAAGAAGTCCATGCAGGATCTAAGAGATAATTATACCAACGACATGGAAATCATCAGGAAAAACCAGTCAGAAGGAAAAGAGATTCGAAATCAAGTAGCTAGCCTACAGTCCCGACTAGCTGAAGCAGAGATCTATTCTCAGGAGCTGAAGATGCCCTAGAATCTATGGTGGAAGATCAAAAATCAATACAAAACCAATCCAGTCAACAAAACAGATCACTCCAGGAGCTCCAAGAAACAATCAGGAAGCCCAATTTAAGGCTAATAGGCATTGAGGAAAACCTGAAGAGAAAGAAGTTAATGGAATAGGAAACCAATTTAACAGAATATTAGCTGAGAACTTCCCAAATATCCAGAAGGATAGGCCTATACAGATACAAGAAGCATTTAGAACCCCAAACCGACCTGACGAGAATAGGACATCCCACCGACACATTGTGATCAAAACAGTATCAATAGATTACAAGGAAAGAATACTTAAAGCTGTTAGGGAGAAGAAAAAAATTACATATAAAGGAAAAGCAATCAGAATTACACCAGACTTCTCAGCAGAGACGATGAAAGCAAGGAGAGCCTAGAATGAGGTATACCAAACCCTAAATAAAAATAACTAGCAACCAAGAATAAACTTTCATTCATAGTCGAAGGTGAAATAAGTTTTCCACAAGGAGCACCCAACTTCATCAAACGATGAACCCAAACACATTGATAGTTGGGGACTTTAACACTCCACTGTCACCTCTGGACAGATCAACATGCCAAAAACTAAATAAAGAAACCACAGAACTAAACAACTGCATAGACCAACTAGACTTAACCGACATCTACAGAATATTCCATCCAGCAACAACTGAATACACATTCAGCAGCGCATGGAACATTCTCCAAAATAGATCACATCTTAGGGCACAAAGAAAATCTGTAAAAATTCAGAAGTATCAAAACCATTCCCTGCATTCTCTCAGACCACAATGGAATAAAATTAGTGCTCAACTCAAACAGCCACCACAGAAAATCCTACAATTCATGGAGACTAAACAACACACTGCTGAATCATCAGGGGGTCATTGAAGAAATTATAACAGAAATTCAAATGTTTATGGAATTGAACCAAGATGAGTACAAACGTACCAGCTCCTTTGGGACACAGCAAAGGCAGTACTCAGAGGAAAATTTATAGCTCTGAGTGCCTGCATCAACAAACTGGAGAAACAGCAACTCAATAATTTAAGGAAGCACCTTAATCTCCTCAAAAGAGAAAAACAAGCCAAACCCCAAGTCAATAGATGGAAGCAAATACTTAAAATCAAATCAAAATTAAATGAATTAGAGAGAAAAAAATTTGAAAGAATCAACAAAACAAAGAGTTGGTTCTTTGAAAAAATTAACAAGATAGACAGATCCCTAGCAAACCTGACCAAAAAAGAAAAGCAGCAGACAGATAAACAAGATAAGAGATGAAACCGGTAACATCAACACAGAAACAACCAAAATTCAGAACACAATAAGGGTCTATTTTGAAAACCTTTAAGAAAACAAATTTGAGAACCTGGAAGAAATGGATGATTTCCTAGAAAAAATTGATATCCCCAAACTCAACCATGAAGATTTAAACCTTCTAAACAGATCCATATCCAGCATTGAAATAGAAATGGCAATAAGTGATCTCCCATCCAAGAAAAGCCAGGTCCAGACAGATTCACAGCACAATTCTACAAGGCCTTCAAAACAGAACTCACTCCAATATTTCTCAAACTCTTCAATGAAATTGAAAGAGAAAGTTCACTACCAGACACATTCCATGAAGCCAGTATAACCCTCATCCCAAAACCAGGCAGGGACTCATCACGGAAAAAGGACTATAGACTGATTTCCCTGATGAACATAGATGCAAAAATTCTCAACAAAATTCTGGCCAATCGACTTCAACAGGTCATCAAAAAAATCATACACCGTGATCAAACTGGATTCATCCCAGGGATGCAAAGTTGGTTCAATATACACAAGTCAATTAATGTAATCCACCACATCAACCGGAGCAAGGTAAAGAACCACATGGTTATATCTCTGGATGCGGAAAAGGTATTCGATAAAATCCAGCACCCATTTATGTTAAAAGCCCTGGAAAAACTGGGATTCCAGTGAGTACTCCTGAATATAAGAAAGGCAGTTTATGACAAACCAACAGCAAGCATGATTCTACATGGTGAAAAACTTAAGCCATTCCCTTTAAAATCAGGAGCAAGACAGGGATGTCCGCTCTCTCCCCTTCTCTTCAACATAGTACTAGAATTCCTAGCCAGAGCAATTAGGTAAGAAGAAAATATAGAGGGGATCCAAATAGGAAAAGATGAAATTAAACTTTCTCTCTTAGCAGATGACATGATCCTATACCTAAAGAACCCCATTGACTCTACTCCCAAGCTACTAGAGATGATCCAAAACGTTGGCAAAGTTGCAGGATATAAAACACACCCTCAAAAAATCAATGGCATTTCTATATGCTAATGACCCAAACGCCGAGGCTGAAATCAGGAAAGCAACTCCTTTTTCAATAGCCTCAAAAAACATAAAATACCTTGGAATAACCTTAACGAAATAAGTGAAAGACCTCTATGATGAGAACTTTAAAAAACATGAAAAAAGAAATTAAGTCAGAACTAAGGAAATGGAAAAACCTCCCATGCTCCTGGATTGGGAAGATTAATATAATCAAAATGGCAATATTGCCAGCTGTACAACTCATGGGGCGGGGTGAAATGGGAAGGGAGGAGGCGGGGGGAAATCAGGGAGGAGGTAACAAGTTGGATAAGAAATATATTCACTGCCTTACGTATAAAACTGTAACCCATTTGAACTTCATTTTGACAATAAAGAAAAAACAAGTTGAGATGCTAGAAATTAATTGCTAACTAAAGCATTCTTCAAAGAAGAGGAGAAATGACCTACAATTTGATAACTTAAACATATACATTTTGGAAAGTACATGAAACTTTATTTTATTTGTTCCTTTCTCCAAAGATGGATGAAAATAGATTTTGGACGCATGTAATGAAAATTGGAGATTCTTCCTTTAAATTATCTCAACTTATCTCTCTACTCATTATCTCTACTCAATTATCTCTCTACTCATTTTGGGTGGGATTTAAATGTTTCATGCTATATAATTACATGATTTGTTTAAAATAACATGTATAAATAAGAAGTCACTAATTTATATGATACATTTGTTTTCTTTATATGTTTAGATTAACCTATATGGAGAGAAATAAATATATAAGTAATACACTATAGTACTATAAATCTCCCATAGATAAATGACATGTAAGGCCTATTACTGTATAAATGAATGAAAATTTAAGATTTTCCTACTTTATGTTCAAAAGCATTTTGGTTTGTGATCTTAGTGATACATTTATGAAAAATAATTATCTAAAGAAATAAATGCATTAAAGTAGGCAGTTTCATTGCTATACTCTGAGTAATGTTTTGAGTACAAATGTAATTGTTATGGTTGTGTGTTTAAATATACACTCAACATCATAGCATAAGACAACTATGGTGAGGACAAAATTTCCTTATTCCCATTAACTTTTCTTTTGCAGTATAATTTGTCATAGCTGTGTGGAAGTTCCAAGGATTGAGAGAAGAAAAAAAAAAACCCAAACCACTTAATAAATTTCTCCTAATTTTTTTTTTTTTTTAAAGAAAGACTCAGGGCTGGGAATATGGCCTAGTGGCAAGAGTGCTCGCCTTGTATACATGAAGCCCTGGGTTTGATTCCTCAGCACCACATTTATAGAAAATGGCCAGAAGTGGAGCTGTGGCTCAAGTGGCAGAGTGCTAGTCTTGAGCAGAAAGAAGCCAAGGACAGTGCTCAGGCCCTGAGTTCAAGGCCCAGGACTGGCCAAAAAAAAGAAAGACTCAAATATGATTGAAGCATACAGCACTGAATTCAACCTGAGTTACCAAAAGCTAGGTAAATAATGAGTAATTTCACCCAGGCACCCATGGCTCATACCTTTAATCCAAGATACCCAGGAGAATGAGATGTAGAGGCTTGTGGTTCAAAGGCAGTTGGGGCAGAAAAGTCTGTTATACTCCATCTCCAGGTAGCCAGCAAGAAAGCTGGATGGGATGTGTGGAACACCAGCTGTGAGCAAAATGAGAGAGAAAGCGCATGGAGCACAAAGGAAAAAATGAATGGTGCTATCAATCTTGAACACATACAGGCCTCAGCTCTCCATACGTACAATTAAAAATAACTGTTTTCATCATCATGGACTCCAAAATGTTTTGTAAGGTCTTTTTGCTAAGCATAGCAGACCCAAGAACTAATGTCTGTACCCCAAACAATATCATTCTTAAAATGAGGCAGTACTAGATTCAACAGTCAGAGCCATCTCTCTGATTATGTACCTATGATGGAAATAGGCTGCTAAGTTAGAACAAAATTGAGGCCTCCTAGCAGAGACCATGACCTCTAGATAAGATTTGCATGACTGCTATCCTCAGAATAGAAGAAATTATCTCTTAAAATTGAAAGACCCTTAGCAAATCTGACTTTAGAAAAGAAGAGAACATGCCCAAGTTAAAAAAAAAAAAACGTTAGAGTCAAAAATGGGAACATCACAACAAAAATATGTAAGATTCAAAATATTATTAGGGAGTACTTTGCAAACCTTTATGCCAAAAAAACTTGGAGAATCTGGGAGAAATAAAAGCATTCCTAGAGAACATTGATATACATCATGAAGATTTAACCCAACTAAATAGACCCATAACAAGTAATGAAATAGAAGTGTTGATAAATGACCCTCCCATCCAAGAAAGGCCCAGGACAAGATGGATTCACAGCTTAATTTTATAAGGCCTTCAAAGGAGACCTCACTCCCATACTCCTCAGACTCTTCAACTAAATGAAAAGGGAAAGATCACTATCAAATTACTCTACAAAGATAGCACAACACTCATCCCAAAACCAGATAGGGACCCATCAGAGAAAGAGCTATAGACCCATCTCTTAGCTGACACAAAACCTCTTCATAAAATTCTGGCCACCTCTGGAAAGCGGTATGGAGATTGCTCAGAAGTCTAAACAGAGAACTCCCCTACAACCCAGCAGCCCCACGCTTGGGGATCTTCCCAAAAGATTACAAGCAAGACCACACTAAAGCCACCAGCACAACAATGTTCGTCGCAACACATCTGGAACACATTGCAACACATCATCTGGAACCACCCAGATGCCCTTCAGTGGATGAATGGATCAAGAAAATGTTGTACATATACACAATGGAAAGAATGACATTGGCCCATTCATAAGGAAATGGAAGAACTTGGAAAAAAATTATACTAAGAGAAGTGAGCCAGACCCAAAGAAACATGGACTCTATGGTTTCCCTCATAGGGAATAATTAGCACAGGTTTAGGCTAGTCACAGCAGAGGATCACAAGAGCCCAATAACTATGTCCTTATGAACACATAAGATGATGCTAAGTAAAATGAACTCCATGTTATGGAAATGAGTGTTATATCACTGTTGTAATTATTTTCAACATGCCATGTGAAACCATAGCTTCTTTTGTTGTTCCTCTTGTATCCTTTCCTGTGGTTGTCCTGGCGCTATCACTGTGTCTCATCTGCTTACCCTGGATACTGTATATACTTGTATTAGAACTAGGGAAGGGAAAGGGAATATCAAAATCAAGAGACAAAGGATAAAAAGACAAACGACTCCAAAAGCAGTATTTACAAAACCATTTGGTATAAACCAACTAGACAACTCATGGGGAGAGGGGAAATGGGAAGGGGGAGGGGGAAAATGAGGGAGAGAGTAACAAATTGTACAAGATTTGTACCCACTGCCTTACATGTGAAATGTAACCCCTCTGTACATCACTTTGACAATAAGTAAATAAATATTCAGAAATAAAAATAAATTTGGCCAGCTGATTTCAACAACTAACCAAAAAAATCAAACAGTATGATAAAACAGGATTCATTCCAGGACTGCAAGTCAATTAATGGAATTCAATACCTCAAAGGAAGCAAGGAGGGGGACAGGGAAGGTGGGGGGGAGGAATAAGGGAGGAGGTAACAAGTTGGATATGAAATGTACTTGCCTTACATATGAAACTGTAACCCCTCTGTACTTTACTTTGACAATAAAAATGGGAAAAAAAGAAGCAAGGTCAAAAACCACATGGTCATCTCAATAGATGCAGAAAAAGCATTTGAAAAGATTCACCACCCCTTTGTGACAAAAGCCTGGAGAAGCTAGGAATCAAAGGAACATTTCTCAAGATAATAAAGGCTATGTGTGACAAACCTACAGACAGCATTATAATTAATGGTGAAAAGTTAAAACCATTCCCTCTAAAATCAGGAAACATCACTCTCTCACCTCCTCTTCAACACAGTGCTGGAATTCCTAGCAAGAGCAAAACATAAAGGGGATCCAAATAGGGAAAGAGGAAGTAAAACTGATCCTGTGTTTAAAGAACTCTGTATAGATTCCTCACCAAAGCTACTTGAGTTGATCCAAAACTTTGACCAGCTAGAAGGGAATGAAATCAACCTACAAAAATCAATCACTTTTCTGTATGCCAGTGATGAGAAGAGTGAGACTCAAATCAGGAAAGTAAGGACATTTGTAATAACCCCAAAAATAAAATACCTAGGAATTACCCAAAGATGTGAAGGATCTCTATTGTGAAAACTTTCCAGATCTTGGGGAAAAAAAGAAAAAGAACTTGGAGCACATTTAAGTAATAGAGGAGAAGAATATTTTCAAAGTGGATTATATGCATATATGGAAATACCACAATAACCCTTGCATACAATTTTATGTCCAAGGAAAGGAACTATTTTTTCACATCATTCCTCTCCTCAGCAATGGCCTTCCAGTTCATCTGCAGTAAAACACATTGCCCTCAGCATGGACTTGGTGGCTATCTGTGGTCAGAGGCCCAGACAGCACTAACTGCTTCTCCTACAAGTTCAGGTTCACTCACGGCTGTAGGCACACAGAAGGCTTATTTGGAGGGATCCAGACCCAATGAAACATGGTCTCTATGGTTTCCCTCATAGGGAATAATTAGTAGAGGTTTAGGCTAGTCACAGCAGAAATTCAAAAGAGCCCAATGGCTGTACCCTTATGAACACATAAGACGATGCTAAGTGAAATGAACTCTATGTTATGGAAATGAATGTTATGTCACTGTTGTAATTATTTTCAACTTGCCATGTGAAACCGTAGCCTTTTGTTGTTGTTGTTGTTGTTCCTCTTGTATCAGTTTCCTGTGGTTGTCCTCGTGCTATCACTGTGTCTCATCTGAGTACACTGGACACTGTATATACTGGTATTAGAACTAGGGAAGGGAAAGGGAATATCAAAATTGATAAAAAGGATAAAAAGCCAAACAACTCCAAAAGCAATACTTACAAAACCATTTGGTGTAAACCAACTGAACAACTCATGAGGGGAGAGAGAAACTTGGAGGGGGAGGGGGGAAATGAGGGAGGAGGTAATAAATTGTACACGAAATGTACCCACTGCCTCACGTATGAAACTGTATCCCCTCTGTACATCAACTTGACAATAAATAAACAAATATTCAGAAAAAAAGACCTATTTGTCCAAAGCCCAAAGGGCATTTGTCTGCTTGGTGATCTTTGTTCTATGTGGAAGGCTCTCATCCCCATTTCCTTCACCTATTTGTGTATCTCAACTCAGTGAGGACTTCCCAGCTGCCCCTGCCTACCCTAGTCAAGACTCCTTATCATATACACACAGAAAGAGACACACAGAGACACACATCACACAATACAAACAACACACACATAAGCACTCTCCAATCCCTGTTACTCTATTTTGCTATTCTCTGTGATCCTGACCACCTTCTAACATTATATTTAATATACTTAATTCCATTTATTGTTTGTTACCTGTCTCTCCTTGATAAAAGAAAGCATCTTGCGGTCAAAGATCTTTGTCTCGTTCACTGACTCACCCAAGACTCCTGAAATTTGCTCATGAGAAGTGCTTGGCTCCCTGCAGGAACTCAGTAAATATTGAATCAAGGATTATAGACTAAGAAGATAAAAATGCCTTGCCATTTATAAAGCAAATCTTTATACTTGCAAACCTCAATGTTTTGGAACCATTCAGTCTATCTCAGCGTAGGCATCAACAGGATAAGGGCAAATATTTAGCAGAGAATATCATAATTAGTTTTGTTCTCTGAGCAGAAGACACAGATGCAATATGAAGATAAATGTGCATTATGAGACACAGAGCCCAATTAACATCAATGAGAAAGATAACAAAAATTAGTGATTATCTCCTACTGTTACTTTTCCATCTGCAAAAGAAACACAGTAAAAATATTTTTTTCATTTTTTAATCACAAAACTTATTACCATTACTGTCTATACCACTTTATATCCTATCTGTCTTCCACAAAAGTCAACGTTTAGTAACCTATTATTTCAATACATTAGAATGTATTTATCCTTTAAATTTTGTTTGAAATCCTTTTCCTAGGTGATCATAAATTCTAAGATTAAATGAAAGGAAACTGACTAAGAGAAAGGTTGTAGGAAAGCCTGAGGGCCAACATGGGCCAATTTCTGTTTTTATAAATAAAGATAATTGAAACAGCTCTGCCCATTCATTTACTCCTTGCCTGTGGCTGATTTTAACACCTCATCAGCAAAGTCAAATAGTTGTGACAGAGACCATGTGGTCTACAGATCCAAAAACATTTGTGTTCTGGCTCTTTACAGAAAACATCTGCTGACCCTGCATTAGATGTCTAGCTTCCCTTTGACATTTCAGTTTCCTGTTTCATGGTGAGTAAGGTTATTCCTGTCATCTATTGAGCATTGACAATGCAGCAGAACTCTGTGTTTAGTGGAATTCACAAATATCAGTGATATTAGCATTCTCCTCCAATTCAAGAGAAAACAGAAAAGAGACATTGAGGTGAACCTGTTCATGTTCAATGAATAGAAGTCCTTCACCAAAGAAAGTTGCTTAACCCTTAACTATCAAGACTATAAAAACAAAGAAAGGTTAAGACCACAGGAAGCAGGGATAAGAAACCATATCCTAGATTTTCTGATAGTTTACAAGATAACAAGTGACCAGAGTTGACCTGCATCATTGCATCATCACACTCTTCTTTCAAGACATTTCTTGGTGGTTCAGTTTCAGCTGTTTGCCTGTGGACTGTATTCCAGACATCCTGATGATAAGAGACCTACAGAGGTACAAGGTCTGGCTCACACTACTGTGACTCTCAACAGCATTGTGAAGATGTGGCCTACAGGATCTGAATGTCTTATTGTAGACTTCACCTTATTACCACTACATTTCCTGGAAATTATGGAGCATTATAGAAGTTCATCTGTTCTATCATTGCCACTGTTCTTTCAAACAGACATCTGAAGACAAGTGTAGTGGCACACAGTTGTAATCCTAGTACTTGAGAAACTAGGCAGGAAGATGGCAAATTGGAGACCAGCCTGTGCAATCTAGCATGGATTACAAAGCAATCTATGTTTAAAGTAAAAGAAAAAAAGACATCTGAACAAAAGCTAGTTAAGGAAACATTCTTTAATCTACATCCAACAGCAATTCATCATTTAAGACTACGCACTACACTACAAGAAAACTTTACAGAGCTGTAGAGAAATTCTGTTTGGTGGTTCATAACATAGCTTGAAATATAAACAATTATATTTAGGTTTATGAATAAAATCCTTTCTTTCTTGTATTGTGATAAAGTATACATAAATTTAAAATATGTCATTTAATAATTTTTAAATGTACAGATCAATGTCACTAAATATATTCACATTATTGTATAACTGACACCTTTATCCATCTCCAGTACGTCATTATCCTCTACTGAAACTTCATTTTTTAAAACCAATAATCCGTGAGTTCTGAGAAGACAGCAGAGGAAAAGCAGAGCCCTAGCTAAGCTCCCTCCAACATCCCAGTTTTAGCACTCCAGAGAAACTTTTACTCCTAGAAAGACAGCCCAAGTAAGTTATAACAGTATAGGGATTCTGGCCAGAAAGGAAAAATCGACTTTGCTGGCCTGAAAACACAGATTTGAACTCTGGGAGCATCCCACCACCACACCAGAGACCAGGAAGGAATAGTCCAGACAGTAGCAGACAGACACAGATAGCAGGCTGAGCACAGACAGGCCAAAATTCCAGAGAAAGCATGAATACCCCCATGAAAGACATTCTCACTTGAGTCCACAGAGCAGCATCTGGAAGGTAGCCCTTCCCCCACCACCAGAGTGAAGCGCCATCTTTGACCCTGGCATAGACCGGGCCAGAGAAGACTGGAACTAAAACAGCCAGGGTAAAGCGAGGACAAAGGGGCCATCTTTGGAAAGGGCAAGAGTAACCGAATGGTGAGACCCAGCTCCACCCAGGAGAAGGTTCCCCCCACCACCACCCACCGCCCACGTGGGAGGATCTCTCCCTGGGCTGAGGCTAACAAACTCAGGTAAACACAGCCAGAGGTGCCCTGCCCCACCCCGCCCCACCAACTCTGCATCTGCAGCTGAAATTTCTAAAATCAAACCAAGAGGGGCAAGCTGCTACTGGCAGCACGGAACAAACAGATGGGAGAGTAAACAGTTCCTGAGACAGAAAAATGGCCCCATTACAGAGGACACCCAGTTCCTACCAGCAAAAAGAGCTGAATTCCACAGCCAGCTCCGCCCAGGAGAAGACTGCCCAACCCTGGAGGGAGAACTTCCCCAGGGCAAGCAGCTCCCAGCCAAGTAAACCAGGCCTGAGGCGCCCTGCCCTGCTGAGTCCGCAGTCAGAGGCAGGCGTTAAAGGCAGTGGCCGAACAGCAGATGGGAGGAGAGATGGTTCCCGAGACTGTTCAGCGTTCCCCAACTACAGAAGACATCCAAGTCCTATCTGCAAGCAGTGGGAACCACAGAGCCTCAGGATTTAACTAATAGGGGAAGAGGGTCAGAGTAGATCCACCCCCTCCAAGCTGAAAGTAAATCAAACCAGCCAAGCAGCAGGAAAACAGACTGTAGACCATCATAAGGAAACCAGAGACTGGAAAGAGCCCACACAAACAAGGAAAACTCCCTTTCGCTTTGCATAGTTGTCTGTTCTTGTTGTTTATTATCCATTTTTTTAACTTTTTTATTTTTATCTTTCATTTTTTAGTATTTGCTTTTTTTTTATTTTTTTTGTTTCCTGTGTTTGTTTTTCTGTATTTTTTCTTTTTATCTCTTTTCTCATTTTTTCTTTAAAATTACTTTCCTTTCACTAATACCTTTACTCTTTTCTGTTGACCTTCCATTGTTAATCATTTTAATCTTGTTCTTTCTACCCATTCTACTCTTCTCCACCTTTCCACTTCACTTAAAGTAAACCAACATCATCATCCCCATTCCTTTTACTCAATTATCTTCACTACTCCTAACTTACCCTCCTAAATTTACTTTCAGGATCCCCAGACTCCATTGGCCCCTGGTTATCGGCAGACTAGATAGAACGTATCCCTCCCTGTTCAATCTGAGTGAGCCAAAGGGGTTCTTTGAGAAGTCCTACCAGTCCAAAAAGAACTAAACGTAACAACAAAATTGCTCACATGGTTATAATGGCAAATAAGTAACTACTGAATATAGGACTTACGGTTGGTTGTTATATTAAAATTGTATTCTGTGGGGACACCGAATCTGCTTTCATATAAAAAAGAGAGGGAATGTATCTGTATATGATTGTGAACCTCTAAAATTTATACAACAGGGCTTGGTAAAGTCTGCTTTGGGTTTTAAACAGTGCTCATAGGTGCTTGTAGATTGGCATATCCAATCGAAGTGAGCAGAAGAAGCACAAGGAAGATCACAAGTCAGGGAATCTCATCTCCCACTCAAAACAAGCAGGAGGCAGAGCAGTCAATCAAAGATCTAGAAGAGAACCCTCAAAATGCTCTAAAAACTCTACTGGTAAAAATTTTAAATGGAATCTCTTCAGACAAATATTCTAGCATGTGAGAAGGAAAGCCAAAATTAATACATCAATCCACCCATAAAATAATAGAGGATTTCATGGCCTCCACAAATAGAAAGATAAGTGAACTTCAAGAGTCCAATGAAAAGATAGCTACCCAGCTAAAAGTATTGAGAGACAACACTCAGAAACAAATTAATGAAGGAAAGAAGCCCATACAGGACATAAGAGAAAATTGTAGCAAAGACATGGAAGCCATCAAGAAAGACCAGTCAGAATGAAGGGAGATTTGAAATCAAGTAACTAGCCTACAGGGCAAAATAGATGAATCAGAGGATCGAATATCAGGAACTGAAGATTCCCTAGAATCTATGGCAAAAGAACAAAAAACAATGCAAAACCAATTCAATCGGCAAAACATCACTCAGGAGCTCCAAGATACAATCAGGAAGCCCAATTTAAGGCTAATAGTTATCAAGGAAAACCTAGAGAAATAAGTTAATGGAGTAGGCAATATGTTCAAAAGAATAAAAGCATAGAACTTCCCAAATATCCAGAAGGATAGGCCTGTCCAGAAAGGAGAAAGATATCCAGATATCCATTATATTCAGATACATTTAGAATGCCAAACAGACCAGACCAGAATAGGATCTCCCACCAACACATTGTAATCCAAACAGGATCAACAGAGATCAAGGAAAGAATCTTTAAACCCACCAAGGAGAAGAAAACAATCACATTTAAAGAAAAACTAACCAGAATTACTCCAAACTTCTCAGCAGAGACCATGAAAGCAAGGAGAGCCTGGAATGAGGTATGCCACACCCTAAAGAAAAATAACTATCAACCAAGAACACTGTACCCAGACAAACTCTCATTCATAGCTGAAGGTCAAATAAAAGTCTTCCACAGTAAGGAAAAACTGAAGCAGTATATCTCCACGAAACTAGCATTACAGCAAAATCCTCAAGGATGTCCTGCACATAGGAAATATTCAAGATCACAATACAGACAGAGAAATGAACCCTAAGTAGAAAACCAGGATATTAAGACAAGAATAGCGAAGACACAGCCATTAAAAAGATAGCTACAATGAAAGAAACAAATGATCATCTCTCAATCCTAACTCTCAATATTAATGGATTAATTAATTCATTATTAATTAATATTAATTAACTCTCCAATTAAATGACATAGGCTCATAAGCTAGATAAAAAATCAAGAGCCAACTTTCTACTGCCTCCAAGAGACACATCTACCCAGCAAAAGCAAACATCTTGGGCTGGGAATGTGGCCTAGTGGCAAGAGTGCTTGTCTTGTATACATGACGACCTGTGTTCGATTCCCCAGCACCACATATATAGAAAATGGCCAGAAGTGGCACTGTGGCTCAAGTGGTAGAGTGCTAGCTTTGAGCAAAGAGAAGCCAGGGACAGTGCTCAGGCCCTGAGTCCCAAGCCCTAGGACTGGCAAAAAAAAAAAAAAAGCAAACATCTTCTAAAAGTGAAAGGCTGGAATAAAATCTACTAAGCAAACAGCCCCCATAAGCAGGCTGGAGTTGCAATCCTAGTATCAGATAAAATTGACTTCAAATTTAAAATGTTAAGAAGAGACAAAGACAGTTACTGCATACTAGTAAAGTGATCTCTCCTAAAGGAAAGTATAACCATCCCAAATATCTTCAACCCAAATACAGGAGTACCCAACTTCATCAAACAACACTACAGACTCTAAAAACACTCATAGACCCAAACACATTGATAGTTGGAGACTTAACACTCCACTCTCTCCTCTGGACAGATCAACACTCCATAAACTGAGCAAAGAAACCTCAGAACTAAACAACTGTATAGACCAACTAGACTTAACCGACATCTACAGAATATTCCATCCAGCAACACCAGAATATACATTCTTTCAGCAGCACATGGAACATTCTCCAAAATAGATCACATCTTAGGGCACAAAGAAAATCTGTAAAAATTCAGAAGTATCAAAATCACTCCTTGAATTCCCTCAGACCAAAATGGAATAAAATTAGTGCTCAACTCAAACAGCCACCACAGAAAACCCTACAATTCATGGAGACTAAACAACACACTGCTGAACCATCAGTGGGTCATTGAAGAAATTATAACAGAAATTCAAATGTTTATGAAATTCAACCAAGATGAGTACACAACGTACCAGCTCCTTTGGGACACAGCAAAGGCAGTACTCAGAGGAAAATTTATATCTCTGAGTGCCTATATCAACAAACTGGAGAAAGAGCAATTCAACAACTTAAGGAAGGACCTTAAGGTTCTTGAAAGAGAACAAGCCAAACCCCAAGCCACCATACGGAAACAAATAAGTAAAATTAAATAACTTAGAGTAAAAAAAAAAATCGAAGGAATCAACAAAATGAAGTTGGTTCTTTGAGAAAATTAACAAGATAGACAGTCCCCTCGCAAATCTGACCAAAAAAACAAAGGCAGTATACCCAAATAAACAAGATCAGAGATGAAACAGGTAACATCATCAAAGAAACAACCAAGACTCAGAACACAATAAGGGAATAATTTGCGAACCTTTACATCAACATATCTGAGAACCTGGAAGAAATGTACGAATTCCTAGCAAAAATTGATATGCCTAACCTTAACCATGAAAATTTAAACCTTCTAAACAGACCCATATCCAGAATTGAAATAGAAATTGGAATAAGAGATCTTCCCTCCAAGGAAAGCCCAGGTCCAGATGGATTCACAGCAGAATTCTACAAGGCCTTCAAAACAGAACTCACACCAATATTGCTGAAATTTTTCAATAAAATTGAAAGTGAAAATTCACTACAAAATACATTATATGATGCCAGTATAACCCTTATCCCAAAATCTGGCAGGGACTCATCAAGGCAAGAGGCTATAGAGCCATTTCCATGGTGAACATCGATGCAAAAATTCTCAAAAAAAATTCCGGCCAATAGACTTCAACAGGTTATCCAAAAAAAATCATACACTGTGACCAAAATGGATTCATTCCCAGTATACAGAGCTGGTTCAATATACACAAGTCTATCAACATAACCCACCACATAAACCGGAGCAAGATCAAGAATCACATAATAATTTCTCTAGATGTGGAAATAGCATTTGATAAATATCTAGCACTAGAAAATAGGATTCCAAGGAACATCCCTGAATATAAATAAGGCTGTCTATGACAAGCCAACAGGGAAAAAGGGGAAAAGTTAAAGCCATTTTCTCTAAAATCAGAAGCAAGACTATGTTGTCCACTCTTCCCTCTCCTATTCAACATAGTACTAGAATTCCTACCCAGAGCAATAAGACAAGAGGAACACATAAAGGGGATCCAAATAGGAAAAGATTAAGTCAAAATCTTTCTCCAGACAACATGATTCTGTATCTGAAGAACCCTGTAGACTCTACTCCCAAGTTACTAGAGCTGATCCAAAACTTTGGCAAAGTAGCAGGATATAAAATAAGCCCTCAAAAATCAATGGTTTTTCTATATGCCAGTAACCCAAAGTCCGAGGCTGAAATAAGGAAGGCAACTCTCTTTGCAATAGCCTCAAAAAACATAAAATACTTAGGAATAGCCTTAAACAAAGAAGTGAAAGACCTCTATGATGAGAACTTTAAAAACATGCAAAACAAAATTAAGGCAGAACTAAGGAAATGGAAAAAACCTCCCATGCTCCTGGATTGGGAGGATTAATATTGTCATAATGGCAATATTGCCAAAGGTTATCTACAAATTCAATGCAATACCCATTAAAATCCCAACAACGTTTTTTTTTGGTTTTTTTTTTGGCCAGTCCTGGGCCTTGGACTCAGGGCCTGAGCACTGTCCCTGGCTTCTTCCCGCTCAAGGCTAGCACTCTGCCACTTGAGCCACAGCGCCGCTTCTGGCCGTTTTCTGTATATGTGGTGCTGGGGAATCGAACCTAGGACCTCGTGTATCCGAGGCAGGCACTCTTGCCACTAGGCTATATCCCCAGCCCCTCCCAACAACGTTTTTTAATGAAATAGAGGAAGCAATCCAGAAATTCATATGAAACAATAAAAGACCCCGAATAGCAAAAGCAATCCTAAGTAGAACAATCAGTGCTGGAGGAATTTCAATACCCAACTTCAACCTGTATTACAAAGCTATAGTAATAAAAACAGCTTGGTATTGGCACAAGAACAGGCCTGAGGACCAATGGAACAGAACTGAAGACCCAGAAATGAACCCGCAGAACTATGCCTACTTAATCTTTGATAAATTAGCTAAAAATATAAAATGGAAGAAAGACAGCCTCTTCAACAAACAGTGCTGGCAAAACTGGTTCGTTCAACACCTGTAACAAATTAAAACTAAATCCTTATATATCACCCTGCACCAATATCAATTCCAAATGGATCAAAGACCTTGAAGTTAAAACAGATACCCTGAAAACACTACAAGAAGGAGTACGAGAAACATTTGAGCTCCTTGGCACAGGATGAAACTTTCTTAACAAAGGCCCAGAAATGCAACAAATCAAAAAAAGGTTAGACAAATGGGACTGCATCAAACTGCAGCGCTTCCTCAGGGTAAAGGACATAGCTTGTAAGATAAACAGAAAGCCCACAGATTGGGAGAAGATCTTTATAGGCCATACAATGGACAAAGGCCTTATATCTAAAATATATGCAGAACTGAAAAAAAAACTAAATTCCTCCAAAACAAATCCTCAAAGAACCAACAGCCCCCTCAAAAACTGGGCTAAAGACCTAAAAAGAGATTTCTCTGATGAGTAAATGAGATTGGCCAAGATACACACAAAGAAGTGCTCTACATCACTGGCCATAAAAGAAATGCAAATCAAAACAACATTGAGATTCCTCCTCACCTCACTAAGAATGTCCATTATCAGGAAACCTAGCAATAACAAGTGCCGGAAGGGATGTGGCCAAAACAGAACCCACTACATTGTTGGTGGGAATGAAAACTGTTCAGCCACTCTGGGAAGTGGTATGGAGAGTCCTCAAAAGGCTAAACATAGAGCACCCTATGACCCAGAAGACCCTCTTTTGGGCATCTACCCAAAAGATTACAAGCAAGACCACACTAAAGTCACCAGCACAATAATGTTCATCGTAGCACAATTTGTCATAGCCAAAATATGGAACCAACCCAAATGCTCTTCAGTTGATGAATGGATCAGGAAAATGTGGTCTATATACACAATGGAATTTTATGCCTCTATCAGAAAGAATGACATTGCCCCATTCATAAAGAAATGAAAGGACTTGGAAAAATTATACTAAGTGAACTGAGCCAGACCCTATGGTTTCCTTCATAGAGAATAATTAGTACAAGTTTAGGCTAGTCACAGCAGAGGATCACAATAGCCCAATAACTATGCCCTTATGAACACATAAGATGATGCTAAGTGAAATGAATTTCATGTTATGGAAACGAGTGTTATATCACTATTGTTATTATTTTCAACAAACCATGTGAAATCATAGCTTGTTTTGTTGATGATCCTCTTGTATCCCCTGCCTGTGGTTGCCCACCGTGCTATCACTGTTTCTCATCTGAGTACCCTGGATACTGTATATACTGGTATTAGAACTAGGGAAGGGAAAGGGAATATCAAAATCGAGAGACAAAGGATAAAAAGACAAACGACTCCAAAAGCAATACTTGCAAAAGCCATTTAGTGTAAACCAATTGAACAACCCATGTGGGGAGAGGGAAAGGTGAAGAGGGAGGGGGAAAATGAAGGAGGAGATATAAATTGTACAAAGAATGTACCCACTGCCTTACATAAGAAACTGTAACTCCTCTGTACATCACTTTGACAATAAACAAGTATTTATTCCGAAAAAAAAAATTAATCCCCAGTCCCTCAATAGCCCAAGGCGACCACAAATATTTCTGGTTTTATGAATTTGATTAGTCTAAGTTCCTTATATGTGTGCAATTATTGAGTGTTTGTCATCTTATTTTAGCATATGTTTTGCAAGGTTCATCCATATTAAAACATGCTTTGGTGTCATTGCCTCTTAATTCTTTTATACTATTCCATGTGTGGTGTATCACATTTACTGATCTGTCCACTTCCTGTGAAAACTTTGGTTGCCCTCTTCTTTATCTATTTCAAATAATGTTGCTACCAACAACAGGTGTACAAATATATCTTAGAGTCCCTCCTTTTATTTCTTTTGGATACATACACAAACATGGAGCCATTAAATGATACAGTACTTTATTTTGAACTTTTTACTAAACTGCATACTATTTTTCCTACCACATATAGACCTTTACATTCCCACCGGTAATGTACAGGACTCCAATTTTTCCACAGTCTTCCAGTGTTGTTACATTCAGGATTGGGGGACTCAGAGAAAAATGTCAGAGAAGTGACTCTTCTCTGTGGTTTTGATTATATCTCACTTGTAATTAGTGCTACTGAATGAAGAGCCTACTTACACCCTTTACTCAACCTCTCATAATGTCAGCATCATACATAACCGTGGTGAACTTATCAAAACTAAGAAATTAATATTGATACAGCCTCTAATTAACTACAGCCTTCACTTGGATTTTTCCACATTTCCCAGTAATGTGCAGAATACTACATTACACTTGGTCATGGCTAATCTGACAGTTTCTCTCCTTTCTCATCACCTTATACTTCTGAAGAGCACTAGTTATTTAGTAGTCATTACTCAATTCAGGCTTGCTGATAATTTTTCAGGAGTACATTGACATTATGGATGGGAGTGTGAGGGATGGCTACACCAGGAGAAAAATTGGCTTTCCCATGGAGTCACATCCAAGGTTGCATGATATTAACATGACTTAACAACAATACTAACCACATCATCACATGACTGAGATAGTATCTGCCAGCTTTCTGCATCCCAACGTCATTATTTTCCCCTTGCACATAATATTTTCCTTACAAGCAAGTCACTAAATTTGAGTCTAGCAATATCCTATTGTTATTTAATGTTTCAGTCACTAATTTTAGCATTCATCCACAAATATTGCCTAGAAAATTATTACTATGGTAGTCTTACTGCTTTTCTTTCAACTCCTTCATTTGTTCTATAATTACTACTTGGAGTTCTTATGTAAGAAGATGTCACATATTGACTATGTGATCACTTGTTTATATCACACAAACTCAGAAACATTTATTTTGTTCTTTGAGTTATAACTCAGTACTACTGTTATATATTTTGTTGCCCAATTTGTTTTGTCTTTAGCAACTAAGAGATTCTTTTTTGTAAAGGTGATGTACAGAGGGGTAACAGTTACATAAGTAAGGTAATGACTACATTTCTCATCAGTGTTGCACTCTCCCTCATTTTCTCCTACTTCCCCCCATCTACTATCCTCCCCTGCCCCAAGTTGTAAAGTTTATTTCCAACATAGTGTCTTGTCAGTATCACTCTTGCATTGTTTCACCCTTTGTCCTTTGTGTCACCATGTCTATGATTCTCCTTCGTATCCACAAATCAGATAAACTTATATACAATACAAAGAGTATCAAAATCAAAACAGTGACAACAGGGAGTAAGCCAAAAGGGATGTGGGGAGAAAGTAAAAAGAATGAATTGAATACAATATATTAAGGGAAAAAAAGAACTTTCCCTGTTGGCCACTAAGAGTTTTTATGTTGGCTCGTGAGTTCTTTTGACATATTCTATTTCTTTTTCTCCCCTTACGTTCTGGCACCACAAGCATTTCCAGGACCACCATAATCTTTTCCCTGCCCTAGACTTAAAATCAAGCATTTCTCCAAGGAACCCTAGTTCGAAAGATACAACTTTTAAATCCAACTTCCATGTGTAGCTATATGCAATTTCCAGATTATTAGATGCTATAATGCTGTAATTGACTATAGATTCTCTATAATTAAACCATATGTATTACAATACCCTGGATAATAGTTTGCATTAAGAAGGAACATGAATCCATGAAGAATGTTTTGCTCTTCTCTTTCTAGCAGTCACCTACTAACCCTGTGGGCTTTAAATTCTATGATTTAATCATGAATAAGCAAACTGTGTTCCTAGGAGAGACTTTTCTTTCATCAGAGAATTGTTTCACTTTACTAAAAGTAAATTTAAGCCTTAGTTGACCTTAATTACATTATTTCTAGCCCATTCGTAGAAGAATCTTATGCCTTACATTTTGCTATTAACTTAAAAAATATTTTTGCTTTATCAAGTTATGGTAAATAATAAAAATATAGAATAACAAATTCCACTTACATATAAAATCTACAACTCCCTGAAATTAAACTATTATCATCTATAACTGCCTAAATCAACAGTTTGTAGTGCTATGGCAGTAGTCCTCAGTAGAGAAAGCTCCCTGGGGGTCAGGAGGATTTATTCATAGGGATGTGGTAGCTAGTAGATAGAGTACTAAAATGCAGCTAATTGTCCTAAAATGCCTAGACTTCTTTCCCCACAAAAGATCATCCAGATCAAGTGACAAAGGTGAGAAAAACTGGTCTGAAGGAGCTTTATAATACTCAAGTTGGTTAAACATTGAAACTCTTTAGAGAAAACAATTGACAAATACCACTGACTCCACTAATAAGTTGAATGTCACTGTTTTTTATCATCTAGGAAATCACCAGATGCTATTTCCAGATTGACTTATTTTCAGTGTTTAAGTTCAGCTAAAATAGAGTTCCTTCCCCTATGACCCAGGACACCACTTTTGGGCATCTACCCAAAAGACTACAAACAACAATACACTAAAGCCAGCAGCACAATGTTCATTGCAGCACAATTTGTCATAGCTAAAATATGGAACCAACCCCGATGCCCCTCAGTAGACGAATGGATCAGGAAAATGTGGTCCATATACACAATGGAATTTTATGCCTCTATCAGAAAGAATGACATTGGCCCATTCATAAGAAAATGGAAGGACTTGGAAAAAATTATACTAAATGAAGTGAGCCAGAACCAAAGAAACATGGACTCTATGGTCTCCCTCATAGGGAATAATTAGCACAGGTTTAGGCTAGTCACAGCAGAGGATCACAAGCGCCTAATAGCTATGCCCCTATGAATGCATAATATAAAACTAAATGAAATGAAGTCCATGTTATGGAAACGAGTGATATATCACTGTTGTAATTCAACATGTATGTGAAACTGTAGCTTCTATTGTTGATGATCCTCTTGTATCCCCTTCCTGTGGTTGTACCCGCGCTATCATTGTATCTTATCTGAGTACATTGGAAACTGTATATACTAGTATTAGAACTAGGAACGTGAAAGGGAGTACCAAAATCGAGAGACACAGGATAAAACGACAAACGACTACAAAAGCAATACTTGCAAAACTTGGTGTAAACCAACTGGACATCTCATGGGGGGAGAGGGAAAGGGGAAGGGGGAGGGAGGAATGAGGGAGGAGGTAACAAATAGTACAAGAAATGTATCCAATGCCTAACATATGAAACTGTAACCTCTGTGCACATCACTTTGACAATTAATAAGAAAAAAAGGAACTGTAACCGGAAAAATGAATAGAATAAAATAGAGCTCCTTGAATAAAAAGGGAAGGGGATATGGAGCTGTTAGGATATACCAAATCTTGAAACCACCATATGTGTGTGTGTGTATATATGTGTATATGTGTATATGTATATATGTGTATATATACATATATATGGTAGTGCCATATATATATATATAAACAATGTACTAATACAACCAACACATCATAAATATATATATATATAAATATCTTCATTAAAATACTCTGTGGTACTGATTTCTCGATCTCTCTATCTGCAAATCCAATTTCATTTCTTTGGAGGGTCAGTACCTCCCCTTTCATTGGCAATGCTATGCTATTTAAAGGATTTCATGACTGTGTACTTTACAGTCCTTGAGGACAGTGTCCTAGAGGAGACTAAGGGATGAGGAAAACATACAGAGGCAGTCAGCGTGTTCTGTAGTTGGATCCTGACATCAGGTTATTGAAATTGAAGATGGAAAACCCACAGTGAGTCATCTGCTCTCTCCCACAAGGGTAGTACATTATGCTGGACAGTATATTATTTAGTACTTTGTCCAGTTCTATCTTAAACTGTTCTTCCTTGGAGGCCTATTAACTCAAACCTGGGAAGAATTGAATTACGAATAGAAAACTTTAAACAGGATGGTCACTCATTTCTTCCACAAAATGTACATTCTCCTGCTGAGAATCTTTTTTAAATACTAGTAAGACAACAAGAAAATAGTGCAACAGTATAGAAAGAGTGGGAAATTGCAAGCAAACTGTCTCCAAAGTTGCCCCATATGCTCAGTTGGAGATTGAAGTATTTTGTTCCTGAAAAACAGGTCAGTTCCAAGCTCAGCTTCCTACAGGAGTGATGACCTCACACCTAGTTCCTCCTTCTGGTAGGCTCCAGGATCCCCAGGCATTTCTTATAAACTACTGACCCCACACTACATTGCTTCGTGCTAAGGTAACCTCACAAAACAGATACATGTTTGCTGTCAGGCTCATATTAAGAGTGGATGCAAATATATGTTCCTTGTCATCAAAGCAACTTAGTTCTTATATTTTCCTCATGGGGAAAAAATAGGAGGGTGAAGACCTTTACGTTTTGTTCATTCTGGCTTTATAAGTATCTACCGCCCCCAACAAGCCTTGGTCCCTAACTATACTGTTCCCTAATACATTGTGTGACAAAGTCTCAGAATGGCTTTCCTAGAACAAGAAAGACTGAACACTTCAGAGCCAAAAACTGGATCAATATTCTGACACTTAGTGGCTATATGATTTTCGTTCTTCATCTATCAAATAAAGATAATACCTGTGCCAGATTATAAGGATTTATGACAACGTATCAAAAGTACCTAGTATGGGTCAATACATTAAAGAAGCTACTATTACTGGTGTAATAATTAACAGCAGTAGTTGAAAAGAGCAGGCACCCTTTGAAACAGTAATGTTATATTATATATATATATATATATATATATATATATACTTAAAAATACATAGCTTGGTTTATTCTAGTGAAATAACATTTTTAATCCATCCATACTATGTAGCTAATAATGGAAAACAACCCTTACTCATGACAGAAATGAGGAAATAAATCAATATGTGCCCTTCTTAATCTCAGCACATTAGTGTATCTGTCTTGCTACTACCCAGATAAAAGCCCTGGATACTCATTACATTTACTGAAATCACTTGCAGTGTTTCTCAGTATTGGAGATCTTTTGATCTCATGCAGCCTCTTAATATTGTTCAACGTGTTGCACAGGAGAGTGTCTGTTGCCTTAGAGGCTGTTTCAAAAAAATGTGGAATCCAAAATGTTAAATACGTGACAGTATATGTGTAATAAAGGTGTGAAAGTAAGTGTGAAAATACAAAAGTGTAAACATTCAAGAATTACAAGAGTATGTGATAATCTCACCAACCAAATAAAGAATCTGGCCATTCTCTGATCACCACAAAGGCTCTATGTGAAGCTGAGAGATTTCATGACTCTGAAACAGGTAAACCATCAGAAGAGGACAAAAAGGCAAATAATCTCTGAATTTGGGAGCTGTTACTGTTAAAAGCTTGCTGTCAACAGCTTTTTCGTGAAATACCAGATTAGTTTAAAGGGCTAGTACATTTAGAGACCAAGCTAAAACTATTGGGATTGAGATGACTACACAAATGACAAAGACAGTGAGAACTGTTTCCAGTGAAGAATGTCAGCCCATAAAATGGCCATGGTAAGTAGCTGGCTCATAAATGCCCTTGGTAAGCCTTCAGGTTCAATTCAAATATCAGATAACCTGGCAAGTCAAAAATCAAAGCATTTGCTCTTAATTCATTAAAAATCACTAATTTGGGAGATCACACAGATGAACAATACATTATTAGCTTCCTATTAGCTTGCTGATGATCGCGTTTCTGATGTATGTGGAAATTGTTAGACAAGGTTACTTTGCAGAAACTTGAAGGTCAGTATGGCTAACATACTGACTCTTTACTGGAGCTTGCATATGGATACATATGGATCACCAAAATGGAAGAAAGGCTTAGCATCTATTGCCTCTGACCCCTTTGCTGTCTTGACTTTTGGGTAAGATAGTTTTCTACTCAGGTCTACAGGTACACATGTTGATCAACAAGGAAATATTTTACCAAAGGTTAACTTGGTCTGTTGTCAATTGGAAAAGATACAGATATTTTGTAACCATCCCTTGTGCTTTCTAAGCAACTCAGGAATGTACAGTCACTCAACCATGGCATAAAGCCAGGACCAAGCCATAAGGCCAGGACCTTTATACAAGATCATGAGCAACTCAGCAATTCTGGAATTAGTCACTGCCCCATTAGCCTGCAAATTTCAAAGTCAGGATGCCTGAGAACAAGAAGGAAAATATATTTTGAAAGCATACCCCAAACCAATGGAAAATTAACTAGCATTAAGCTACCACACAAAATCAATTTAACAAAATACCTGTTGCTTCCTTCATTAGACTAGCAGCAGCATGATCCTCTCATTCATTGCTGTATCCCTTCCACTGGAGCTAGTAGCAACCAGCTTAGGCTGAAGTACTAACATGGAGACTTGCTTGCCCTGTCCATGACGCATAGCTTCATCTTATTTCTACTGTCTCCCTGTCAAGAGAGCTTTATATCAAGTATCAACTCCTTGCCTCTTCCATTAGCCTCTTCCATTTCCACCTACAAGGACTACAGGGAAAATTTGTCATTGGGTTCTAACTGCATAAATACACTGTCCATATTTGCATTGTCTTAAGTTGAATTAAAACAATATCTGAGTAAAAAAATGTAGCTTACTAGAAATACAACCTGATGTTTAAAATACCAAGACATGGGCTTGGAATATGGCCTAGTGGCAAGAGTGCTTGCCTCATATACGTGAAGCCGTGGGTTCAATTCCCCAGTACCACATATGCAGAAAATGGCCAGAAGTGGCGCTGTGGCTTGAGTGGTAGAGTGCTATCCTTGAGCAAAAAGAAGCCAGGGACAGTGCTCAGTCCCTGAGCCCAAGCCCCAGGACTGGCAAAAATAAATAAGTAAATAAAAATAAAATAAAATAAAATACAAAGGCATAAATAATGCTGGATATGTTTTAACTAATCAAACACAAAAGGAACGCAGCTTTGACAATATTACTTCAAGAAATATAGAATTTAAAGCTTTTTATCAAAGTAAGAGCAAAGTAAGAGTAAGTTGGTACATTAATAAACATACATCATAAATGAATAAACCTTAATATACCAAGTTATAAAGTATCCAAATGTACATAATAAAAATATATAATACTTTAAAGGAGTAGACAAGTCTTTTAATCATCAACATAGTCAAATATTATATTCAAAAATGAAAGACAAACAAGAACTGAAAAATAATAAGCAATAAACTTAATGAAGTAGAGCTATTATGTCAAATGCTTTTTTTAAAAGAAGAAATTCTGTATCTTCTTTTATACCTTTAGCCCATCTACAATCATCAACTGTGAAGGTGAAATTATTTTCACAGAAATTATTATGACAACAAGCCGATAAAAGTATTTGCCCAAATGACCAGTCAGATTGCTAACTGATAGTGATGTTTGACAATGACTTCTCTGTTCCTTACATGCTTTGCCAGGTATACAAATTTACATATATTGTATGTTAATGTTTACAGTCTTCTGGTCTGTGATACTTTTGGAGCAGTGGGACGGCACCAAATCTACACAATTTGTAAGAATTCCACATATGTAGGTTGTCACTGGACCTAATATTTGTTCTCCACATTTTACGCCAAATTCTTCAGCAAAGAAAAGCAAATATACCATGTGCTGCAGAGCAATGAATGAAAAGTACCTATCAGGAGACTGTTGATCAAACACTCAGCACCTTCCATAAGTCTACATTTGAGTCTTTTGCAGACAGCTCTGCTTTTCATTTCCCCAATCAACACATTTATAATGCTTGTCTGTATGCCTTTTGAATCTAACTACATACCCATTTTACCAGAAGGAAGGATTTGCTGGGAATGACAAAACCATATAGTTCCACTGAAACCTGGGCATGCAAATCTAGTGAAGCCAGGAAGGAGCTCTGAGTGTGTAGACAGGGACCATTAAAATTACCCAGCTGTTAGTTTTTCCAAGAAAGCAAACTTGGGAGATTGGTAGCTGTTTTTCTTTCTTTTCCCTTTCTGTCTTCCTTTCTTATTGACATTTGAAACATATGTCCCTCTACCCCACTATTGTTCTCCTCACCAACCTACCACCAATTAATTGGTTTATTGCATGAGTTGAAGGAGAGACATTATTTCACAGTTTTACTATCCATCCAGATGTGATTTGTTACCATAACAGAGCTTAGTAAGTTTAAACGGTTGGTTTATGGACCACTATTGTCTTATGTACATAAGAAATAAAGAAATATTTAATTTGTAGGCAAATTAAGAACTCCAGTTAGGTGTAGCAGTACAGGCCTATAATCCCAGCTACTTGGGGGATTGAGGCAGGAGGATCTTAAATTCAAGGCCAACCTGGGAAACCCAGCAAGTCTTTATCTCCCAAAGTGAAAGAGAAACAAGAGACAGAGACAGAGAGAACAAAGAGAAAAACAATCCAGTTTACTACAAGAATAAAATATTGTTCTATAAGACATACAAAGTATTGTTCCACAGAATATAAAACATTGATTAAAGAAACTCTTCAGAAAACCAGTACTGTTCTCATTTTCTCTGCAGAAAATAATTTCAAGGAGATACAAAAATCTATTCTCTACAAACACATGTACATGAACTCCCATGAGCCAGAGCCTCTGCACTGTTTCAATAACAGCAGGCAAGTCAATGTTACCACACTACCTTTAAGATCCTCTCTGAAAACAGTTCCAAAAAATAAATAAAATGTATATGATTACATACCATAAAATCAGTTTCCAGAGAGTATAGATAAATGCCAGAATGTCTTAGATTTCTTCAACTCATTATGAAATGATCTCTACACTAAAAAAAACTACAAAAAATAATGTATAACCTTGGAGCTTTCAAATTCTATTTCTTTCATTAATCTTGCAAGAAAAATGTTAATAATGGGTCTTCTTAAGTATAAAATAAATATAGAGTAACAATTTATGATTTTTTTTAAATAAACCCCTTTCTTTTCAAAATCTGATGCAAGATAGAAGCCCAGTAGCTTGGGGGTCAGGAGTTCCAGTTGTCTGGCCTGAGCATCCATTGCTTCTGAGATCTGGAGGAACCAGCCTCTATCTCTGTCTCTCAGGGATTAAACCAGGAACTATCTATACGATGCCTCACAGAATTGATATTCTTTGTTTTTAACATTTTGTTGCATAATTCCTAGGATTCTGTGGATAGAAAAGTAGACTCGAGTAACCTGAGGGAATGGGTGAGGCTGGGAGAGATGGAGGAGAAAAATGGAAGGGATGACATTAATCAAGATACATTGTATTCATCAGTTGATGTATTAAATTTAAACAAATTTTTCAACAACTTCAAGCTCATAATAGACAAGTGGACTAAAGATTCATAAAATGGAGCCACCAACAAGCACAGGATCAAGCTCTTCTTTTCTTTTGTCTTTTCCCTACTCCCTTTCATCATTCCACATATCAAGACCACTAGAAGAACTAGAGGAACTTGAGGCTAAAACGTGTCCATGATATCCTTCTTCAGCAAAGAGCTATAAGCCATCTTTATCATATCTAGTACTCAAAAATTTATGCTCTCTCATTACAGCACTGTGTAAAATAGCACAAATTACTGGCCCGCCCTCTTGCACTGACCTTCGGCTCACTCCCCTCAGATACAGACCATTAACTTGACACCATAAGTTATTCAACTGTGAGAGCATCTCAGCCTCTCAAATCACAGACATGAAGTGGACTGCAAGCAGTTCCATGTCCTTGAACTCCCAAGACATCCTTGATTGAGGCAGAGTAGCTAGGCGGGTCTGTTATGCTTGTGAGAAATGAAGGGCTTGGCTGGATCTCGAAGCCAAACAGAAGTTGAACTGCAGGTTGCCATCATCTGCTTCATCACAAACTGCCCGAAAGTAGGAAGATTTGATATGATCTCTGTTCTATAGCTGTTAAACTTCTCATCAAGAATCTCAGGAAAGTTTTAGCCTAGGATGAAAGATATGAAGTAAATTCTTTTGCAGAAACTCAACTTAAAACACTTTAAGGGACAAGGGTGAGGGCCGCTGTGGATGAAAACTGTGACCCAGTGTCATTTCTGCCAGGACAGCCAATGTTTCAGTTTCTATCTGTGAGTGGAAAGTGCATTTCATATTTCCTATGAAAGACCAGTTTCCCCAAAAGCTGTAAAAAATGCCCAAGAGCACACTGCGTCCAAGCTTCATGCTCTTGCTTTTTTCACCTGGTCATAAAAAACTATGTCCTCAAAAAGCATGACACCTCTGACTTCACATCTTTCACAAGAAAGAGACTGAACAAAAGCAACACAATCACAATTTCTCAAGCACACTGCATTTTATCTGCACATTTTTACTCATTTAAACATTTTTGTCTATACAGTCTTGTTTTGACTTGCAACTTGCAGAGACATTCTTTCAGATGAATGCAATTCTAGTTTTTCTGCAGGTCGTGTGAACATACTTTTCTAAAGCTAAAATAAATTAAGTTGTATCAAGTATCAATTATGATGGGGGCTGATGTGAATAATCAGACTTTCATTTCAGTCTGTGTGAAAGGACTTTAAAATAGTGATTCAAGGGAGACACGTTAACCATTGCATTATTGTGAGATTTATGTTTGATTTTTATTTTACTCTTATATGCTTTTCTGCCTTCTCACAGTTTTCTACAATACTGAGAAAGTGTCCTGTTAAAATCATAGCAATCTTTTGAAAATACATCAATTAGATAATATCATCATGTCACATATTCTAAGAAAAGATGGAAGCCCCAACTGGCTCTGGATCTCTATTTTATCTCTCAAAAGCACTCACAAGGGGTCCAGGGCAGAGCAAGTGCTGTAAGACCTCCTCAGGCAGCAATTAAGTAAGGAACTTTAATTCACTAATTATAACAAGAAAAAGAACTGAGTTATACTGCAATTATTAATTTGCCTAACATGCCTACATAACCTCAAACCATCCTGAGAAAAGGAGTTCCTTTGTTGCTTCACATTTTGCTCCACAGTTCCCACAGAGAGATGAAATAGTGGCAACCATACTGAAAAAGTTGTAACCTACCCAGCCAATTTCCTTTCTTTCTCTTCTTAATAAATTAAAGTTTGCCCTCCATATAATTGGATGACCAACTGAAAAACTGTTTGCAAAGCAATGTTACAAAAAGAGTTGTTACTTTTATTCCTTAGGACTCCAAATAATGAGGCAAACCATTATCACTGAAGTGGCAGTGTGGCTTCTCTTGTCACCAAACTGACTTGCTTTGTCTTTTTTGGTGTCACATAGACATGACTTTCATCTAAATATCATTAGCAGCTAGATGTAAGATTATTAATTTAGCTGCAAACAAAACAAAAATCTTGGTATTTGGGTGGATAAGTTTCATACATTTCTATAATAGGAGTAACAATATATGACAAATGGAATTCTAAACATCTTATATGTTTAGAATATGTCATTTACTTTTCAGAGTATATCATTTAATCTATGTAAAAACTATAAGGTTAGGACAAATAATATCCTCATCTTTAAATGGAAGAATTGATTCACAGAGCAAGTAAATAACAGCTAATAAGGAAAGAAACAAAGAAAGAAGCAGAGGTAACCTTGATCTGAGCCCTGAATTCTTAACCAGTTGAGCCACAATTGCTTCATGGCTTTGCCAAATGGTGCTTTGACTTATTATCAAGCAATACAGTGAAGTGCTTGGGATCATGGACTTTGCCATCACACAGACTTAGCACCATACCCTGTCTACCACCTACAACCTGATATTCTTAGACAAATTACCTTGTTAATCAAATCACTTTGACTCAGTTTTTCTAATTTCTTACCTAACATATATCATTATGCAAGGATTAAAGATAGGATAGTTCAAAGTATTTAGCCTGTGTAATTACATTTAAGGTTTCTGTAAATTGCCTCTATTGCAATTGTATACCCTTTCTATCACAAGTTTTGTCTGCCACAATTCTAGGATGCATTTGCAGATTTGCAAGGAGGAAGACAGACTCCCTGGTTTCAAAACTGAAGAAGAGTCAAAGGCCAAGATGTAAGAGGAGTTGGAAAGTTTTGTAGATCTCAAGAGAGCAGTGCTTTCGTCTACATTTTTTAAATTATTATTCAAGGGCACAGGAAATGCCATTATTGGAGTGGTTTTAAGCTCTTTCTTACTGCCAAAAGGCAGAAACACAAACAACACACTGCTTATAATCCTTGCCTCAAGAGAGGCAAAATGAAGAAACAAAGAATTGGCAAGAAGTGTGCTGGACCAGCTCAATATACTGCTCTTTGGAGTGGAATTTTTTTTATAAAGCAACAACTAATTTCTTCCATGAAAATAGTCAGTGCACACTATTCTAGAGAAAATATTTAAACACACTAAATAGAGTCAAAGCATAAAGAACACTAATCAACTTCTGGGGGGAAAATTGTTTGTTTAGTTTTGTACCCAAAGAATGCTGAAAGGACATGTCTAGCAGCAAGTGTAGCACATACTAGGTAAGGCATTCAATTGACCTTTGTTCAATGAGCAACTGAGGCTTGTCTGAATAATTTTTAAACGACAAACAAAGCCTCCTTTCAGGAAAGACAAGTAATTGCGTTGATTCACTTTTATGTGTCATCCAACTCTAGTGAAAAGGCATCAAGTTCATTTAACTATTTGCTGTGTTAATATATTTTTCAAACTTAAAAATTCACAGAGTAGTACCACAACTCTGGTTTTTAGAATTCTAGCTTTTAGTTTTCATATACTTTGCAAACTTTTACTAAAAAAATTTTTAAGATTTCCGATTTTGAAGACTTGAGAGGCCATCAGATACAATATTTGCAAAGATTATCATGTAGTTTTTGTACCAGAAGAAGCCACCCTGAAGTAGGTAGTTTTGAGGCTCAATTTTATGTCAATTTGACTAGAACATGCACCCAGATATTAGGTTCGACCGTCTAAATGCCACTCATTATACAGGACATTAAATTTAAATCAGTCAATACTCTATAATACCAGATTACTCTCCATAGTGTGGGTAGGCCCCATCTGAATAGTTGAACCTGTTAAGATAAAAGGACTAATATTCCCAAAAGAAAAGACCATTCTTCCTCTAGACTGAGGATTTGAGCTTCAACATCAGCTCTTCCCTGGAGTTTCAGCCTGCCAGCCCTGCTCAACAGATTTCAAATTTTCCAAACTGCATAATCTTGTGAGCTAATCCCTTAAGATAAATTTCCCACGTACTTCCATAGATATACTATATATGTGTGTATGTATACATACGTGTGTGTGTGTGTGTGTCTAAAGCCAAAAAGACAAGCTGTACCTTTTAGCTGTAATCCCTGTGAGAAGAGAATAGGGCTTCCTAAATTAAAAAAAAAAAAAAAAAAAACAGAAGAAAAGGAAAGACAGTACCTTAGAAGAGATGAAGGGGATAAAAATCTGCATTACGGGGTGGCTAAATGTTTGTATAAACTGAATGGCATATCCTTCCTCCAAAATCTTTTGTTTTACTTTCCTCACATCAGATTTCTACTTAATAAAAAAATGGTGGCTCCTATAACAAGTACCCACTTGATTGCTGATTTGGATACTACTCCTAGAATATTGGAAATGTTAAATAGCAGGAAAAAGAATTGCTATCCCGGGGCTGTAAGAATGCCTGAGAACATTTGTTATTCTCTATTCTTTCCCTTTCTCTTCTCACCTTAGAGTTAGACTTCTAAGTGAGACTAATTCTAGGATTACATAGAGGACAGATACAGAATACTGCCTCATTCTTGCTCAGGCAGATGAAATATTCTTAGAATGAAATAGTCCTTAGATGAAATAGTCCTTAGAATATTTCTTTCTGGAAATTGTCAATCTGCTGGAGACCTCTCACCCAATTGGCTGCAAATTTCACAATCTCATTCCTATGCAAATAGATGGGACAAATGAAGAAAGAGTAGAAGAGTAACAAAACAAATCAGTATTTACTACATGATCATTATTCAAATCCATGAAAATGTTAGAAATGGGAAAGTTTCCAAGCTACACTATCACATCACTAAAGAAAACAAATCACAAGGAAGTTGAGTAGCTAGTTCATTCTTGCCACAAAAGCAAACAAAGAGGATGAGCATGAGGTCAATAGTATCTTTGAAACTGAAACATAATCTTCAAGCTAGCAGGGATAAGTCAAGTGTGAATTTGGTCCATTTATCCAACAATATCAGTGGTTCTTGTTCTTATCCTTTGCCATGTTTAAACTTCCATTCCTCTTATGATTTTTTTTATCTCAAATTTCCTGAGGTCATTTCAAATCTTATTATGCAGATTCTCTCATAACTTGTTTAAAGTAGTGAAAGCCTTTTTACGTTCTGGGGAAAACAGTCTTCTGTTCATGTTTTGTTTACTAGTGAATTTTGTGATTGCTCCCAAGACAAAAGCTATAGTCATGAAGTATTTGCTACATAGAAAAATACACATAATATGTATATATATGGTTTGTATATATCATATATAAATATACATATTATGCCCTAGACATACTATATAGTATATATGTGTATATATATATACTATATGTATATAGGATGTGTGCATGTGAGTATGCATATATATGTATATATATACATATATATATATATTACTTTACCTGGTGGTAGACTCCAAAACATCTCATTTCATCTTAAAACTAGTCACAAACTAAAAGTAAGCAAAATTTGACAATGTAGTGATTGGAAAAAAACTCTCCAGAAAACTGAATATAAAGTCAAAATTTACCAAGAACAAAATTATTGTTTAACTACTAGACTTCCACATACAAGAACAGAAAATCTTCTGCTGGAAGTAGATGTCAGAAGAAAAAACAATGACAAATAGATTGACAGTAAAGAGCCAAATAATTACAAGCATAAAACAAAAGAGCCCTCAAACAAGCTTTATCCATTTCTTTCACATTCCCACAGAAAGGGTATATATACTGAAACTCTTAAAGTCTGCCCATGTGAAAGGTGAAGACCTCTGAGAGAATAAGCCTACATTTTTTTCTGTCTCTTCATTCATTCATTCATTCTTCATTCATTTCTTACCAATGGGGAAAAAATGTCTTATCAGATCTGTTACCAAGTTTTATTGGTTGGTGGGTCTCCGGGCCTAAAAAAAGCAAGTACAAGGCTATCGATTTGCCTTCCTTCAAAATACATGTTCAGGAGTAGCAGTTCTTCTTGCCATCTTTATTTTCCATAGGCAGTGTGTGCAGAAACCTTGCTGCTTCTATGTTTACAGGAAGTGCACCTGGACAATTCCTAGAATCAGTTTCTATCCACCATTCTCTTTGCTCCCTTCCTAAAGATGGTGCAAAGTTGGCCTGTCATCTTTCTTGGTTATGCCAATGAGTTTGAGTCTGGCATTTAAGACTGTACTGCAAGCTCAGACCTTTTTATGCTGACAGACTGGGCCCTGGCCCTACCAAGAATGGAGTACAAGTTAGAAAACCCCATGTCAGCATCAGGTCTAAGGTTTCATTGTTCACTATAAATTCAGAAAAGAAATTGTTTCTTATTTGTTATCAACTGTTAGGGTGTCAGAAGGCCAGGGGAATAAAGTGATAGGATTTAGGTACTGTTAGGGATTAAAATGTGTCCCACAAAAAAAAGATGTTGAAATCCCAACTTTTAGTGTTTACTAGTGCAAACTTATGTGGAAATAAGGTCATTACAGATTATTAAATTACAATGAGGTAATTGATGTACATCATAATGAAATATGTCTGTGTGTTTATAAAAAAAAAGGAGGAATCTGGACACCAAGATAGGCACATGTGCACGCGCGCACACACACACACACACACACACACACACACACACAATGTGAAAATGGAAGAATGGAGAATGTATCTAAAAGCTGAGCAGTGCCAAACATGGCCACGAAGCTATTGTAAGAGACAATAAACAAGTTCCCATGAGTTACACAAGGAGTTTGGCCCTTCCAATAATGTGATTTTTTTGTGTTTGAGGGAAGGGGTATTTTGAGATAAAGTCTTGCAACATAGTTCAGGCTCGACTTGAACTCACAATCCTTCTATCTTTGCTTTCCACGTGCTGGAATTCCAGGTATATGCCCACATGCCAGTATGATTTTTAGATTCTAGAGAAGTGAGACAATAAGTTTCTCTATTTTAGGCTCACAGCACAGTGCAAAAATTGTGTTCACAATAGTAAAATAGGGTAATTTCACAAATATTAAGTGGCATTCAATAGCCTCTGTTTATAAAGAAGAAAATCATGTGTGGTAAAAAATACAGGTTTGATTCATTTTTATATTTTTCAGTGATTTTATTTCTATGTTTAGAAGGTAGTGTACTTCTTACTTTCCTCAAAACCAGTTAAAATTTTAAAGTTTTTTGAAGGTAATTTTCAATTATGTAAAAAAGACATTTACTTATCGGAAATATTTAGATCATTACCTCTGCTGGTTAAATAAAAAATTACACATATTTCAGGAAGGAAAGTATTAATGTAACTCTTGGCAGTTTCAATAGCACAATATAGTAACATCATTTTCACATCATTCAGGCTGAACATAGAGCAAAAATGCCAGAAATTCAAAAAACTGCCTACATTCCTATCAATTTTTACTACATCAAGTGGCATTAATGTTAAAGTTTTATTAATATCTTAATTGTCTTACAATGAGAGTCCCAACTTCAGTGTAAAAGAAAGAAGAAATGGGGGGCTGCAGGAGAGAATGTGCCTGTTATCACATAATCAGTGGGAAAATATAGAAATTCCTCCAAAATCATTTTGTACATGCAGGACAATTACAGTTTGTGCTGAAGATTCTCCCCACCAGTACTTTATTAACTAGTATTTTTAACTTAGTGAGAAATAATAAAATTTAATAGTAATACTTAAAAAACATAGGATCCACTTCTGACTTCTGGCAATTGGCCTTGTAGTTGTCATTAAAGAAAGTTAACTTCAGAACTTCAGTCTTTACTTATGCATGACCCTCCCCATGCAGATATTCCTGCAGGAAAATATAATATATGGTCAGAATTAAGCCAGAGGGTGGTTCTAACAATGCAACTGAGCTCTACTATTGGTTTGATATGGTTATTATATTCAGATTTTAACCACCTGGATCTTTTATTTCACAAGTCTGTGTGTACTTGGAATATTATTCTACCAGAAAGTACTTAAAGTGAAGAAATACCAGATTTGTAATAGATAATCCAAATAAAGTATATCATGTTTATGTTTGGGTCTGTCTGTTAATACATTGTCTAAACACATTTATTTGAATATATATATACATTATATATATATGAATATATTCCCCTACCCATTTTCCAAGAATCATCTTCTTTGCTATTTCAATATTTGTAGTCTTATTCTTTTTAATGAGGCAACTACAATGTCCTATTGTTACAACTTGCTGGGTCAGTGGGGAAAAACAAAGACAAAAGCCAAGTCTATCCCATCAGCAAATGGGAATCCTGTAGGTCAAAGCAAAGACTGGTAATTTTTTGAAGTACCACTTATAATGTTTTAGAACATTACAGAAGGCAAATGAAGAGAAGACACCTGACCTCTTGGCTCCCAGGAAGCTACAAAAGAGGCACATTATCTATGTTTGACCAATAAGAGCTCTGGCCATGTCTAGGAGCTTGGGAAAGTTATGCAAAGCTCTGAAGTTGGCAGCAATGATGTAAAAACATTTCAACAGTGTCGGCAAAATACAGCAGTACCACAGGAACAAGTATAAAATTAACAGTAGTGCTAATAGCTGTGTTATCAGCCGCCAAGTTTTCACATATTTCCTGATCATGGTTCTCTATACCTGGCACTGACTCTTCTAAATACATTTCTAATGAATATAAATTCTGATTTTTCTACTTAAATTAGCCAAAGATTTCTGTTGTTTGCAACTGAGTGTTTCACTGATATAATATTCCTACAGAGATAGAGATCTTCAGATCCTACTCCAAAGAATTCTTTCTGGAAAAGAGCCATGCAGGAAAGCCTAAATTTAAACAAAAGATGATAATCTAGAAGAAAAGTATTCTCACAATTACAACCGCAATAGATACAGAACGTATCCAGGGTCCTGACGATCATTATAAAGTTGTAACCTCTCAAGCTGTAATTGTGATCCTAAATTTTCTCTTCTACTGCTTAAAACTCATCTCTGTGACTATGATGCAGGGCCACTCTGGCAATATATCTTGAATCTTAATGCTTCAGTTCCACTATGACTAATTCACACCTAAAAGAATTATGGCACTCATTTACCAAATCATAAAACTGAAATTAATGTAGTAGCATGACAGAATTGACAGGACTGAAAACTTGAATCCTTGGTGCTCAACAATTAGTACTGTCTCTTGGTACTAGTAATTTGTTTCATTTTCTTAGAAGTCCCATGTATATTTAAACTCCTATAATCATTTTGCTAAGACGCCAAATCTGAAATTCTTTTTTCTTCTTTTGGCTTTCTTTTTTTGTGTGTGTTGGTAATGGCATTTGAACTCAGGCCCTGAGTGCTATCCCTGAGCTTTTTTGCCCAAGGCTGATGATCTACACTTGAGCCAAGGCTCCACTTGTAGCTTTCTGGTGGGTAACTGGAGGTAAGAGTCTTACATATTTTCCTGATCAGGCTGGCTTTGAAGCTGCAATCCTCAGATTTCAGCTTCCTGAGTAGTTACAGATGGGAGCCACTAGTGTCCAACAAAACTCAAATGTTAAAGTTAAGGTTTTACTTAACTTAGCTGAAGGTTTTTGTTAAGCTCAATTCTAATTTCTATTTCTTTGGTACTTCAGATACCCACTTTTAATAGAAAGAAATTCATTTTCTGACTAATTCTTGAGGATCCAAATAAATAACATGCTAATTTAAGGAACTAAATTGCTAATTAGTGATAGGATAAGAACAATGGCTCTTTCATCTATTATACAATAACACATTTATGAATTCACCCAAATAAATGACTTATATAGTATGTGAATATACTCAACAGGACACCTGTGCCACTTTCCTTAGCGCACAGAACCTCTTTTCTCTTGGACTAGCATGAATCCTATACACGAATTCAGTGATGGTACCAAGTACTTGTTAGAGACATTTAATTTTTAGTATCCAAGTTTGGGTTGTGAGCGCACACTTGATATCTCCACCCATCCAAAAAGAGAAGAAAGGGCTGCTTTCCCTGAGTCATTTAAAATGAACAGAGAGGACTGGGAATATGGCCTAGTGGTAAAGTGCTTGCCTTGTATGCATGAAGCTCTGGGTTCAATTCCTTAGCACCACATAAACAGAAAAAGCCAGAAGTTGCGCTGCGGCTCAAATGGTAGAATGCTAGCTTTGAGCAAAAAAGAAGCCAGAGACCGTGCTCAGGCCCCGAGTTCAAGCCTAGGACTGACCAAAATAAAAAAAGAAATAAAACAGACAGAGATAAAATTGAGCTATTCAGTTACCCTGTTAATGAGCATCCATTTGCCCACTACCTCGAGATAATGAGGCCACAGTGTCCTGATGCA